>NC_054371.1:17057511-17257511 GCF_017654675.1 Xenopus laevis | reverse complement strand
TTCCTAAAATATTTCATATAATAATAGTGACTGTTAACAGTACATAACAGTACTGTTAGAAACCATTGGTGGACAGTGTAAGGCTTACTTTGTCAGGTTAACACGCAGCAGGGAAAGAAGCAGCAGACACGCCTGTGTGTGACGCGCGAGGTCAAGGGGAGGGCTTAGTTTAGCGCATGCGCATTTCCAATTCGGAGAGAGAGGACATGACGTTGACACGGCCAAAATGGCGGCCGCAAAGAAAAGAACATTTGAAAACTTCGACGTAACGGTATGAGAGCTCTAGACCGATTTGGGCAGCGAAAATAATGCGGTTCAGGAGGGGTGCACACAAGCAACAATTATAGCAGAGTATTGTAAGTTACCTTTCCTGCTCCTTTAATAAATCGTTGTTTTGTTTTTTTTTTAAATATATTTTATACTTGTGTGATTCATTTGTTTCCTTTCTGGGACATTTTGTAGAGCCCTGGCCACGTGCCTTTTCCACCTACCACTAGGGGAATATGAGTTTGTTACGATTCCTTGGATTGTGAGTTCTATATGACACTGATCTCCTTCCTCTTCTCTCCTTAACACTTAGGGGCATATTTATCAAGGGTCGAATTTCAAATTGAAAAAACTTTGAAATTCGAATTGAAAAAGACCATCCGAAATTAAGTTGGCGGGTTTTTTTTTGGTCGAATAGGTCAGTTTTCGATCGAATAGGTCCGTATTCGACCGAATTACAATTGTTCGAATCGAAGGAATAGCGAATTCGATCACATTTGATTCAAAGTTTTTATCCAAAAAAACTTACATTTTTCAAAGTCCACCAATTGATACCAGATAGGTTCTAGGAGGTCCCTCAAAGGCTAAAACAAGCAATTCAGCAGGTTTTAGATGGTGAATGGTCAAAGTCGAGTTTTTAAAGAGACAGTACATGACAAATTTCTATATTCAAATTTTCTAATCAAATTTGGACTAGTCGAAGTACACAAAAAATAGCTTCAAAATTCACATTTTTTTCATTCGAAAAATCACCTAGACCTTTGATAAATCTGCCCCTAGCTCTAAATCTTGAATGTAATTTGTATTTGTATTTATTATTGTAATGATCCCAGTTTGTTCTATTAATTTATTGTTCTGTTGTACAGTGCTGCTTATAAATGTAATGCTATATAAATAAACATATATATATATATACAAACAACTGTAAGATATTCAAATGACCTATGTCTTCAGGTAAAAGGGAAATGTAACTATAACAGTTTATGCTTATTTCCCTTTATATATATTTGTCTTTATAAAAGAGGAAGATTTTTGTTCAGCTCTGTATCACTGTGTGAAAGGTAAACTGTAATAATACTGACAGTAATAATCTGCTGCATCTTCTGCTTCCATTCTGCTGATTGTAAGAGTGAAATCAGTTCCATATCCACTGCCGCTGAACCGCTCTGGGGTCCCTGTGTATCTGGTGCTTGCGGAATAGATCAGCAGCTTTGGTGCCTGCCCTGATTTCTGTTGGTACCAGTGCAAGTAGCTGGTGTGAACACTGCTACTGGCTTTACATGTGAGGGTGACAGTTTCTCCTGGTGACACAGAGACATAATCTGGAGACTGAGTCAGTACAACCTGCCCATAGGAACCTGAGGATATAAACAAATACAACCAGAAAATCTATTACTAATACATTTGTATGTAACATCACTATTATTATCTGTATATTTAATGTGCTCACCCTGAAGCCAGAGCATGAGTATAGGCAGCAAGCAGCTGTGGGACACCATACTGATCACTGCACACAGGCCTGATACAGATCACTGAGCCCCTGCCTGCACTCACTCATATTTATATCCCCACAAGCACACAGGGAATGTATATGTAGATTATATGCAAAATTTCTACATGTTGTTCTATAAGTGACAACTGTTAATAAGCACATTAATATTTTTTCATTCACTTTTGTTGTTTTGCTGGAAATGCAAATATGTATAATTAAATAATATGTTAATTAAACCTGTTAACATTTTAATTCTGTTGCTATAGAAACAGGGAGCCTTTTTTTGTTTTTTTAACTGGTCAGCATTTTCAGATTCACTTATTGTGAATATATTCATATTTTTGAAACAGAAGATAAATTCAATTGAAATTGTTTTGGCCCCTGTTTTACAAAGGGTAATCCTGTCTGGGCTGATGGGTGTGGGCAAGTGAGTAAATGAGTGAGGTCATAATAGACATAATCATGGCTTGTCAAATAAGATCTCGCAGGGCAGGTTATATTCCATGATGAGTATTTATTAGTGATGGGCGAATTTATTCACCCGGTGTGAATTCATATCAAGTTTTCAAAATGACAAAAAGAAAAAAAAAAACAGGCTGTAGCCATGGATGAATTTAAAGGGTTTCTTCACTGCACAGTGTTATCTTGAGACAATTTGCAATTGGTTTTCATTTTTTATTTATTATGGTTTTTGAGTTGTTTAGCTTTTTATTCAGCAGCTCTCCAGCTTGCAATATCAGTAATGTTGGGTTCCAAATTGCTCTAGTAACCATGCATTGATATGAATAGGAGACTGGAATATGAACAGCAGAGGCAATGAATATAAATATGAACATGAAAAGTAACAATAAAAATACATGTGTAGCCTTACAGAGCATTTGTTTTTAAGATGGGGTCAGTGACCCCCATTTGAAAGCTGAAAAGTCAGAAGTTGAAAAAATGAAGGCCAATTGAACAGTTGCTTAGAATTAGCCATTCAATAACATACTAAAAGTTAACTTAATTGTGAAACTCCCCCCCTTTGAGGCTTGGGATTTTATTGCCATATCTAGTGTATTAAACCAGCAGTTGTGGATTTATAGGAAGCACAAAGACAGAGAGGTATCATTTGCATGTTTCTACCCCTAAATCCTTAAGAGTGGGTTGATGCATGTGAATACCTTTTATTTTAACTAATAAACAGCTGATGGGTTTTTGGCTTCCTTTATCCCAGCTCCGCCTATGGTTATTCCCATAGGAACTTGATTCTAAAAATCATTATATGATCAGACAATTGCAGTTAGACTAATAGAAGGTACATTCTTTTTGTTGTTAATTTCTGTGATTTCAAATACAGTTTACTTTATTATGGTTTAGAAGTGAAGAAGGTCACATTTTTTAATGAAATCCACTTGCAGTGACACCTAGTGGTCTCTCTGTATAACAACACATAATTATATCTCATGTTTAGCTTTGTGTCAAGTCTCTGTGTTACATTTAAAGCAGGTACAGTTTGTTCTCATAAAATGTGCATCTCTTCTTGTTTCCTGGGAAGGTGTAAATGAACACTATCATTTCCTGTATGTGTCACCCTTGACATCAAGACAATGTATTGTCAGGTGTGTTTCAGCCTGTAATGCTGCCTGTGGTGGCGTTCGAATTGCCACCCCCAAAATTGCGCTCTCTGTGCTAGAAAATCTGAATTTCTGGTTTAAAAAACAGAAATTCAACTCTTAAAGTTACCAGGAGTGGCTTTTTGCTGCCCCTGGTGACTTCTGGGGAGCTGCCGCCTGAGGCATGCATCTCCTTGACTCATGGAAGCCATAGCCCCTATAGTGTGGCATCAGTTTAACCTGAGAGAGGTGCAGGACTAGGTGCAGGTAGGTGCTAAATTGTACCAGTGCAATTGCTCATAGCAAATGGCAACTGCTTTTGATCAATCACTTAGCAGTGATCTGATGCTATGGGCAATGGCAATGGTGCACTTTAGCAGCTATCATCAAACAATCAGTCCCTGAATATGAAGGAGACAGAAGCCCAGATGGATATATCCCAGCTTGTGTCTTTGCTAGAGATTCTCCTATTCATGGGACTGGGCCCCTGTTATTATTGCTGCTCCTGCCATTATATCAAATAGGTGATAAGAGAGGCTGCTGGGAGGGAACTAATGACTGAACTGGTTATACTGTGTTGTTGGGAAAAACTATAGGATTGCAAACCTTCTAAAATGTTCGGACTGGAAAGAGGGACAAAAGGATTTTCATTGAAATAGTTTGACCACACCCATTTTGTGGCCACACACCTCTTAAACACCATGTCCATTTAATAAAATTTGGCAGGCTATGGAAAGTTTGAACACATTTCTGAGGGTTTCAGGGTTAGGTTTTATGTGTAATCAGAGTTTTGCTAATGAAGGTGACATTGCCCTTTCAGCTGTAAGTCTCAGTTCTCCAAAGAGACCTGCTTATCTTAAATAGTTACAATTGTATCTTTGCTTATCTTAAATTGTTACAAATGTATCTAAATGCAGGTGATGTGTATTCTGAGCTCTCTGCCCAAAAGCCTCTTATTAATTAATTTTTAGAAACTTTGTATCTTTTTCTGGCATCGGTGCATGAGATCAAAGGGAATCTCAGGACATTTCAGTTAGAAACTAGGACTCGGGTTGAGCTGTCAAACTTGGGACTGTTGGGTGTTTGGCATTAGGCCAACTGATTCAATGGGACTACCCATGGTAGTTTTCCCGATTTCTGCTCATAAACTAGTTTAACAATAACAATTATTATTTATAAACGGCTTGGAAAATAGCACTATTAAAGCATTAAACATGTTTAAATGACACATGGAAAATAATGATTGGTCTAAGTGTGTTTTTACAGGCAACCAAAGATGAAGCTAATGAATTAAGCATCGAGCAGAAGATGGTATTTATAAAACAACTGTTAATTTGACAGATACTAACTTTAAGAAAAGTATAGAGTTTTGGAACCTATTCTATTCTAAAATAAAATTAGCTATTTATTGATTAATTACATAGAAATCTACCTACTACTTTATATGTGGTACATGGGCTTATGTTTAGTTACCAGAGAATAGCTATGGTACCTGTATTATTGCTACTTCAGCTCATGCCATAGCAATTGTAGATTAGGATAATGTAACAGCAAATTTTTTAATCACCACACCACAATCTTTTTAAGAGAATTGTTTGCCATAGTAAAGTTTAATGTTTTTTGTGGAATTGTAAGTAAGATTAAAGAGTTACAATATGAAGCAAGGGCAATTAGGCATAAGGCGTGGAACCCTTTTAAAGGTTTCCAATTTAGTAATATATTTCGTTTTACTTAAGCAAGATAGTGTTTTCTTGTTCATGGTTTTCATTATATTGCTATAATTTTATGCCCTTTATAAATTTACTGTGTTTATAATTTCTCAAAGTACAGAACCTAAGGCTAAACACATCTACCGTATCAGGATTCAAGATCCTGACTCTGAAATTCTTTATAAAAGTTTCTAACATTATAATTTGTTTACTTCTATAGAACAACTGAGCATGTGGAAGATTTTGGCAATCGTTTTTCTTGCTACATGTTTATGATGATGATGATTTCAAATGAACACTCTTTATTGATAATTCAAAATCGGTGATAGATGGAAACCATTCTTATTTCACAGTTCCCTTTAATTACGGACATCTTTTCCATGTCTCTTTCCAAAGCACTTTAAAGAAAAAAGTTTGATGACACCTGTCTCTAAAAGAACACGCCTATATCATGGAGATGCAAGTATACTAAGTTCATCACTTCTAAGAACTATAATTGGGACAATACCTTTGCAGATGCCTTTATTCAAACCATCTTTTCTAAACGGCACTGGAACATGGATAAAGAGACTTATGTTTACTAAACGCAATATTTCGAAATACATGGCATGGAATCTTTTGGGTGTTGGTTGAATTAGATATGTAATACGACTATCCCATGAAAAATGGTGCAGTTGGGATCTATGGGATTGTTAATATAAGAGACTATAGAGGAATTGCATAGAGATACATTCCAATATACACTGCACATTTTCTTCTTGATGATATTTAAAAAAATATTTATGCCATTATTTTTTATACAGCTTTTTTTATATTTGTGCTATGTATTTGTTTGCTTTCAGGACCATTTGTAGAGCCACTGGGGCCCTTGAACAGAGATGAGATTCCCAGGTTTGTATGAGCGCCTGCAGGTAAGTACCATAGAACTGTGTAAGGGGGGTAAGTGGAACCAGTAACTTGTGCATAAAGGCTGTCATAAACCTCTAATAACATGTACCCAGGGAATACTGTTAGCTGCTTATTTCCCTTTATACATTTGTCTTCATAAAAGAGGAAGGTTTTTGTTCAGCTCTGTATCACTGTGTGAGAGGCTCGCTCCTACTCTGCTGACAGTAATAATCTGCTGCATCTTCTGCTTCCATTCTGCTGATTGTAAGAGTGAAATCAGTTCCAGACCCACTGCCACTGATCCGCTCTGGGGTCCCTGTGTGTCGGGTGTTTGCCAAATAGATCAGCAGCTTTGGTGCCTGCCCTGATTTCTGTTGGTACCAGTGGAGATAGCTGGTAGAGCCTATTGCAACAAAGCTACTGGCTTTACATGTGAGGGTGACAGTTTCTCCTGGTGACACAGAGACATAATCTGGAGACTGAGTCAGAACAATCTGCCCATATGAACCTGAGGATATAAACAGATACAACCAGAAAATCTATTATTAATACATATTTATGTAACATCACTATTATTAGCTGTATATTTAATGTGCTCACCCTGAAGCCAGAGCATGAGTATAGGCAGCAAGAAGCTGTGGGACACCATACTGATCACTGCACACAGGCCTGATACAGATCACTGAGCCCCTGCCTGCACTCACTCATATTTATATCCCCACAAGCACACAGGGAATGTATAATTATATGCAAAACAGAGATGTAATTCAAGCAGCAATTATCATTAGCTCTGATCATACTGGGTAGCAATTTTTAAATGTAAGGTTTTGCATGTGGGATATAAAAAATAGAGCCATATAAACCCTAAATAGTGACACTTTAGAAAAATCCATGATGGAGAAGGACCTGGGGGTGTTGTTGGTAGACAATAAATTGGAGCAAGCAAATCCAGTCAACAGCAAAAAGGATTAGCAAAGTATTGTCCTGTGTTACTGGGGGTATAGACTGATGGTGTGATGAGTGGGTCATTCTCCTTTTTTTTGGTCTCCAATTTAGAATATTAACAAGAGTGTCAGGAAACAGTGGCCAAAATGTACTGACCACCAGGGGACCCTGAGTTTAGTGTTTGGAGTAAGGTATAAGGAAGAAGCTGACTGGGGAACAGACAGGGCAGATACTTGGCAAACAGGAGAACTTTATTAAAGTACGGGCATTGTTAACAAGAGGAGGGCAGAAGTCAGGCACAAGTACACATGGGGTTAATAAACAGTTTGTCAGGCTTACTGGCAAGGAAGGGGAAAGGTACTAGGTTCAACACACAGAAGATTACCAAAATCCAGATTCCTATAGGCTGCAGAGAAATAAAGGCTGGATCAGGAGCACCTACTGGAGAGATCAGCAGGAAAGTAGACCTAAGAAATGACAAGCTTACAATTCAAGTCTGTATATCGGCAGTCTCTGCTGGGAGGTCTATGGGAACAAGCTGCACCTGTTCTTTCATACAGATCAGCTGGGAGAAGAAAGGAGGTTCCATCTTAACATTCAAAAAGGGTTTGTTAGTTACAGTGAGAGCTTTGAAGTTGTGGAATGTTCTCCCTGAATCAATTGTACTGACAGATACACAGTGTCACAATGGGAAAAGTCGCGTCCAAGTGGGCCCCTGTAGCCATTATCCACCCGCTACCTAACTTTATTGCTGGACCTTCTGTCCCCCTCTACAGGTGTGCACATAGAATACTTATTTCTACTGCTATAAGGGCCCTTGCCACAGTCATGATGGGCCCCACTGCTACTACCTCACCTGGCACCCTCTACCTGACCGGCAAAATTGATGGTCCTTCTGTCCAACTGTGTGTGTTTTCCAGTAGCAGTATGAGCAAAGGAGCCAATGCGTGCCCCTGGTGATGTCACTTGCTAGTGTGGTGTCAATCAGAGTGAGAAGGGCCACCATTAGAAATCACGGGGCCCCATACAACAACATTTTCTGGGTCCTGCCCACCCCATCCCCCAAGCCCCACCCCAGATCCCACCCACACCACAGTTAAAAGACCACACAGACATCAGCGCTAAACACCGTAACCCCCCCACTCACAAGTTATAAAAAAACATTGATGGTCAGAGCCCCCCTGTAAGTTAAAAAAATAATTGGCACCAGGGCCCCCCATAAAAGTTTTTAAAAAATTATTGGTGGTCGGGGCCCCCCATAAATTAATAAAAACATTGGCACCAGGGCCACCTCCTTAAAAGTTATAAAGAAACATTGGGGCCCCAGAGAATATTTCTAAAAAAAAAAAAAACATTGTTGGCAGGGGCCTATAGAGTATTAAAATTATACATTGGTGACCTGGGGTTTAATAAAATAAAAAAAAAAACACACATTGGTATCAGCAGAACTGAACTCGTGGCTTCAGGACTTCAAGTTTGGATTTTTTTTGTGACTTTGGTACTTTGGCTCTTCAGGACTCCGGAGGTTCGGGACTTTGGCAGGAGTCCGGCTATTTTGAAAAGTGCAGCACAGCTGGGCCCCCTTTAGGCCAGGGCCCGGTACATCAGTAGCCCCTGTGCCCCCCTGTAGAAGGCCCTGAGAGAGAGAGACATGTGAATGAGAAGTGACTGCAGATTTGATTGCTGGTGTTGTATTTGTCTGTCTTGTGTCTGAACTGATGCTCTGGACAAGCTGGGTTGCTGGTTGTTCCTACCTTTAAATTTGCCACACTCAGATCCAGTGTGTATGAATTCAATTTGTTGTCTCCTCTGCTGCGCTGGTAAGAAAATGAACAATCTAGTTGGGGGGTGGGAGGAATTCAGAGGTAGAACTCGGTGTAGCAGCTGTCAGTGAGGGGGACGGGTTGGAGAATGTGGACCCTACTATATGCACAGTCTGTGTGAACATTATATTGTGGGGAAATTATAAGTGTAAATGGACAGTGCATTACTAGATTGCTCAACTGATTTGACAACACTGTAAGTATTTAGGGCTGACACCATTAATAACACCGCACTGGGAATGGTGTCAAAAATGTAATACTGGCACCACAATTTGTGCTCAAGTTGACAACAAAGACACTCATTTCTGTGCACACTGGTAAATTGCGCACAAGTTACAGTGACTTTTGTTTTGGTGGTTCTTTAAAAAGAGATTAAGTATAAAGGAGAGATATCAGAATATTCCAGCTGGATTGAGCGTGTCTGTTAGAGATGTTTCTATTGATCAGAAAGTGCCCACAGCAGTGTTATGTACATTTATCTAGGGATGTAGCGAACTGTTCGCCGGCGAACTAGTTCGCGCGAACTTCGACTGTTCGCGTCCGCCGCAAGTTCGCGAACGTCGCGCGACGTTCGCCAATAGGCGTTCGCGTCAAAATCGGTCGCCCATTCGACCATTCGATCGCTAAAATCGAACGATTTTCGTTCGATTCGAACGAAAATCGTTCGATCGAACGATTAAAATCCTTCGATCGTTCGAATCGAACGATTTTCGGATGATCGAAGTTCGCGAACAGTTCGCGAACAGTTCGCAAATTATGCCGGTGTTCGCGAACGGCGTTCGCGAACACATCGGCGGCGGTTCGCTACATCCCTACATTTATCCCTTGAACCCGTGAGCCGTCTGGTTTACACCAGTGCCAGGAACATCTGGACTGGGCACAACAACCTTTTATGGAAACAACGTTGGGCTTTCTTATGATTCTAACATTTTCCAATTTTAATAGCATTGTTATTAAGCATCATTTTTAAATGTGGTACTGGTGGGTACAGTATTGTACCCACAACTGATAACTAAATTTGAGACTGAGAGACTGGCATAGAGGTGACTTTCAATATATACCACACATACACACTGTATTCCACAGATTTCTGTTGGAACTAGGAAAAGTGGATTTTAACACTGCTACTGGCTTTACATGTGATGGTGACAGTTTCTCCTGGTGACACAGAGACATAATCTGGAGACTGAGTCGGTACAATCTGCCCATAGGAACCTGAGGATTCATGCAAAAATGTATCAAAATATTAATTAATTTACACCAGGGGGAAAAATAAAAAGAAACCAGCGCTGCACTGATATAACTGTTGCTCAGTGTTATTTCCTTTATGTATATTTAATAGGCAGCGGTTAATTCTCATGCTGAGCCCAGAGCACGACTGCACAAATAAATGCAATTATACTGACACCTACTGGTCTTTCTATATAACTACATCAACCACTGTAATAATTATACAATTATCGGCACTGGCTGCCAAATACCTGACTAACAGTGCTGTGTAATATAAAGGGGTATAAATGCTCTGTGTGGTGTATAGAGCTTTAATCCTTGGGACAACAATTTTCCACTTGTAAAAGGAATAATAGGCTTTGTGCCTTCCCTGGGTAATAGATAGAGGTGCTGGTTGGCTGCTGATCAGGCAGAGAAAAATGGGAAGGTGAGTCAGACTCCCTAGTACTTACCTACCAGCCTTCCTCTCTAAAACAGAGTCCATTTATAACACATTAGATTCCCCCATTACATTAGTAGGATTAGTGACAAGAACTTTAAGTGATTGCTGAGGTTTTAGCTCAACGTGCACCACTGACTTCTTTATGGGGAATGTTGCTGAGTATTAGTGATGTGCAGCCGGCCCGATACCCAGAGAACCTGTGGGTTTTCCCGCGGGTTCAGGCCAACCTCAGCGCTCCTTTTATGGGTCGTGGGCGGGTTGAGCTCTTCTGTCTGCTTTTCCCACCTGCGACCTTACACTGCTTCTGGCTTCTGTTTTTATGTAGCACACCCTTGAGTGTACTTTTGCTGTGGATTAAGGCTGTGTGTGACGAGGCTAACACTGCTTGTAGTGTGCTCCAGACCCCCAGTGTACCCGTGCAACTCCCTGCAACTCCCGGTACCTGGAGTAGATTAATGCAGCAGGATATTCAGCCAGACAGTTTCTTTGCAGTAAACTATAACTTGTTTATTAACGGAGAACAGTGGCAAGGTTGTAGTTCACAAGCACTTCGATGTTCACAGTAATCATAGAGTAGCTTAAAACAGTAGTATTCCCTCCAGGGAGGCAAGGTGCAGCAGACGGCTAATATTCAATATATATCAAAGTTACAGCAACAATAGACTTGGGGAATAGTTACCACTCTCACTGGGCACTATCCCTCTGGTGAAGCACTAAGGCATGGGTTTCTCAGCCTGGGGTCTTGTATCTTGGCACGGACTTGATCCTCACCTCACACACTGTATTCAGCCTGGGGTCTTGGGTCTTGGTATCCTATCTGGTCCTCAACTCACCCACTGTAGTCCCTGCTCTAGTGGTTCAAATACCACGGGGTCCTAACCCCACTATTTCTCCTCGTTGGAGCCACATCTGCTCACTAGCTACCCTGTGCTGACTTTCACTCCTAGAGCGACTATTACTGTATTACTATCACTATCTTACACTTAACTAACTTTCCCGGCAGACCTGGACCTGTAGTACCTCTCAGTGACGCAAAGTCCCAGGACAGACCCAGACCGCATGGTGCTAAACACTTTTATATTGACAAACAGTGCCATCTAGTGGACAATCTCCATGAACTAATTTGGACCCAGCAAGGGACATAGCTGCCTGAGTTAACTAAAGGACCCTTAGGTGTCCAAATACTAAAGAGGAATGCCTGAGATAAATACACCTAAATCTCAGGGTCTCTACATTTATAAGAGCACATTTGCCCTGCCCCTTTTGTGATGTCATCAAGGCTGAACAGTAAACACAACAATCTTTGTGATCAAACCATTTTTCCACTGGGCACTGTCACAATTTAGACCCATATAATTAAGGCACATAACATTTATGTTACAGAAATGCAAATATAGAGTTCACAACATGTACAATGTATAAATCAAAATACACATGGTTTGTATATGGGATGTACAACCTGCAGGCCTCCTGCTGCTGAACCATAATTCCAACAACTGACAGTTAATATTGTATGTGTTCCAGTTTGACAAGAGTAGAAAGCAACCAGAAAGCAATAACTAACATCCAGTAGGCCCGTAACTAGGGTTACCACCTTTTCTGCAAGAAAAATACAGGCCTTCCTATATATTTATCTTTTTCCCTATTAATAACATTGGGATCAACCATCATTTTTACCGGCCAGGCCAGTAAAATACCGGCCAGGTGGCCACCCTACATGTGACTGTGGGGGGTCTCAGACAGTTGGGAAGTTTGCTTTATAGTTCCCCTTCCCCAGTCACTTCCAACAATGTAACCTTCCCCACCTGTTGCAAAGGAGCAAGTGTGGATTCCCAGGGTGGCAATTTGGTATGGGTGAGTCTAAAAGGTTTCTCTAAATCAAATCCTAATTGCTTAACCTAGAGCTACTGGTACCTGCCTAATTATAGTATAGTATCATGTGTAGCTAATGTGTAGCTAAACTTCTGACATAAGAGGAAAGTAGGGTTGCTACCTTCTTGGTTTTGACGTAGATAGCCTGCCTGGGTCAAAACTGCCTGCCCAGTTTTCCAAATTAGGAAAAGTGGGCAAGATTTCCTATGGTTGGCATGGCAACAGGCCAATCGTCAATCGGTGTCATAGCCTTGACATCACGGCTCCATCCCGCCATGTCACAACCCCGTTCCCCCTCCGTCACAGCCCCCCTGCCCGGATTCCACCGGGCGAGAAGATGGCAACCCTTGAGGAAAGAGAGGCAAAGTCCAATAACATAAGCAAATGTAGAATTCAGGTCCAAGTTCTGGCACAGGTTCAAATAGGGAAAGTTCAGTCGATGGACAGAAATTAATTTTGAGCTTCACAATTTCATTCTATCTTGCCTAACACTTTTGTAACTACCATACAGCTGTATGCTTTTTGTATACTGTATTGTTATAGCTAGGGATTTGACCCATTTCGTTTCGCCAAAAATTCGCTGCCGACGAAATGTCGCCGACGCCCCTTAAAGTCTATGGCCATCGATTCCGCGATGAAACAAGGCGAAAATGTCGCCGACGCCCCTTAAAGTCTATGGCCATCGATTCCGCGATGAAACAAGGCGAAAAAATTCGCCCATCCCTAGTTATAACTCTGTTGCCTGTCCATCCACTAATGTTGGCTAAATCAGGAATATTGGTGGCTATGCAACAACTCTGTTATTCCTAATGGGAACCTGGTTTAATAAGAGAATACAAGTGTTATATATTCTATTGTATTGCCCAGAACAAGCTGAATGGATGTCACAATATTTTACCCTCCCCAGGACTTGCTGCCTTTGTACAGCTGTGATATATTTGTGCCGAGTCTTCCCCTACTGAGAATATCATGTCATGCTCTGTAGCTTTATAGAGTATCATGTAAATAACTCACTGGCACAGTAACAGGGAGCTTTTTGTTCAGCTCTGTATCACTGTGTGACCCATAACTTGTCTGACAGTAATAATCTGCTGCATCTTCTGCTTCCATTCTGCTGATTGTAAGAGTGAAATCTGTTCCAGACCTACTGCCACTGATCCGCTCTGGGGTCCCTGTGTGTCGGGTACTTGCCTCATAGATCAGCAGCTTTGGTGCCTGCCCTGATTTCTGTTGGTACCAGGCTAACACATTGCCAACACTGCTACTGGCTTTACATGTGATGGTGACAGTTTCCCCTGGTGACACAGAGACATAATCTGGAGACTGAGTCAGTACAATCTGCCCATAGGAACCTGAGGATTGGGAATAAGAAATAAGAAAGTAATTTTATTTACTAAAGTACAAGTAAGTATATATACATAATGTTCTATAGCATGGGTTAAATATATGTGTTTCTTACACAATTACTTAATTACCTGGAACAGAGAGAGAGAAGAGAGCAGAGAGGACAAGCAGTAAGTATCTCCCCATACTGACAGTAGGAGCAGTGTCAGGTGCAGATCACTGAGACGTCACATAGGAAATAGAACATTTATAGCATCTTATATCTACAGGGAACTCACCACACACTTTGTGTATGCAAAGTGAGATTACAGAAGGACGTTTTACTCTTTAATGAAATACCATAGACTGCAATACTATACCGACTAAATGACTTTGACTTTTGGGTTTGTTTGGGTTCCACAATGTAATGGTTGTGTTTTCTTAATTTCAATTTGTAGGTAGTTTAGGCATCAATCCACTTCCATGAATAAAGTATATAAAGAATATCCATACTAAATATTAGCACATTCTTAATAAGAAAGAAAAGAGCAGTTCATTTCTGGGGATCCTGGGACTCACTAGGAACTGAAGACTCCCTGTCTCGTGCTTCTTATAACATTTTATCATTTTCTGAGAACTACAGTATTATGAATCGGATAGATGTTTATTTCTTTATTTTCCTGTTATAATAAAAAAGTACCTTGTACTTACTAACTGAGCTGTGCAAATACACTATAGGGTGGCAAAACAATCTTATCGGAGTAAAAAAAGTAACATGAAAAAATGAAAGTGTTTTAAATAAATGACAATATAATGTACTGTTGCCTACACTGGTAAAACTGGTGTATTTGCTTCAGAAACACTACTACAGTTTATATAAACAAGCTGCTGTGTAGCCATGGGGGCAGCCATTCAAGCACAGGATACACAGTAGATAACAGATAAGTACTACTATAGTTTATATAAACAAGCTGCTGTGTAGCCATGGGGGCAGCCATTCAAGCACAGGATACATAGTAGATAACAGATAAGTACTACTATAGTTTATATAAACAAGCTGCTGTGTAGACATGAGGGCAGCCATTCAAGCACAGGATACACAGTAGATAACAGATAAGTACTACTATAGTTTATATAAACAAGCTGCTGTGTAGCCATGGGGGCAGCCATTCAAGCACAGGATACACAGTAGATAACAGATAAGTACTACTATAGTTTATATAAACAAGCTGCTGTGTAGACATGGGGGCAGCCATTCAAGCACAGGATACACAGTAGATAACAGATAAGTACTACTATAGTTTATATAAACAAGCTGCTGTGTAGCCATGGGGGCAGCCATTCAAACACAGGATACACAGTAGATAACAGATAAGTACTACTATAGTTTATATAAACAAGCTGCTGTGTAGACATGGGGGCAGCCATTCAAGCACAGGATACACAGTAGATAACCGGTAAGTACTACTATAGTTTATATAAACAAGCTGCTGTGTAGCCATGGGGGCAGCCATTCAAGCACAGGATACACAGTAGATAACTGATATGTTCTAAAGAACCCCATTGTATACCACAGAGCGTATCTGTTATCTGCTGTGTATCCTGTGCCTTTCCTACTTTTTCAGCTTTGAATGGCTGCCCCCATTGATTGTTGATGTAAACCTTTAGTAGTGTTTCTGAAGCAAACACACCAGTTTTACCAGCGCAGGGCAAAGTACATTATATTGTTACATAGTTATAGTTACATAGTTAAATTGGGTTGAAAAAAGACAAAGTCCATCAATTTCAACCCCTCCAAATGAAAACCCAGCATTGTCATTAATTTAAAACACATTTTTTGGTGTTACTGTTCCTTTAATGTTTAAATATGTTTTAATTGCCTTAAGGTATACTATATAGTAAACCCCTGTTACCAAGTGTTCTATATAAAAGATCCCATACCTGTATTAGGTGCTATTTATGATCATGTCAATTCTATGTGTATAAATGTTGGGTTTAGAAATGGTTATGGCACTTTTAGGCCCCTTAAAGGACACAGTATGTAAACCTTAAAAAACAAATGTCTGTATAAAGCAGAGAAACATCATCACAACACCTTTCTTTTCTACCGGTAGGTTTCCTTTTTTCCTCACTGTAGACAGTTGGACAAAATGATCAGCAGGTGGTGCTTTTGTCACAAAATAAATTTTATTAGCAGTTTAAACTGTTTAAAATGTCTAATATCAATTAGATATTCATTTGTTTTTTACATATATAAATGTTTAGGGCTAAGAATCAGTGATCAAAATAGAAATTTCCCGTATTACTCCTCTACCCTCCCCCTCAGCAGGAAGATGGGGGATTCTGTTCATTTTAGTTATTTTAACTCCAACCCCACAAGGCATATAGCCCAGCAGTGAGGGAAAAATGGAGGTGTATAATGAACCCCATCTGTTGATCTATAACACTTGTGCAGAATGTCTAACCAGCAGGGCCCTCCTCCTGACATCCAACCCCCGCCTCGCATGCTATGTGATGTGCCATACTGCTTATCTGGTGGCCAATCAGGGGAGTGGGCCTGGACTTTTTTTCCTGTGTCAAATCGGCCCAGTCTGACCTTGCTTATAGGTCAACAACAGTGACATAACTACCGGAGATGTGACTGCACTTGGGCCTGCACCACCTATGGACCCTCCTGAGAAGCAAAACTGAAGAGGTTTTCTTTTCAGATGGTGACAGTGAGAAAGTTTAAGTCTGGAGAGGGGGGACCCGGTTGTACATCCTGGACTCGGTCCGGCCAAGGTAATGTTACCAGGTGTCCTAGTCCCCATGTCTATTGGATGCTCACAAGGTGCCTTACACCAGAAATCTCCTGTTCTAACTACTTGAGCCCCTCTACTGGCCTTCTGGTCCCCATGTTGGAGCTTCTAGCTGCTTTACTAACTACCCTGATCCTATTTCACCTAGAGACAGGTATTATATATTTTCCACTAACCTCCTACTGAGGCCTTCCTTCACCTCAAGTAATTCATTCAGATGTTCATTGCATAGCAGCATAGAGGAAATCTGCAGTAGAATTGTTGTAATTAATGAACAGCTCTGTAGCCTCACCTTCTATGACAGGTGTAACCTTACTTTATACTAGCATTTTGATGTATTTTTTTAACTACCCCTATCTCTTTATATTTCACTAAATCATAATGCCTAATTAAGAAACAATAATGTTCTAAATGTTTGAACTAATGATCATCTTTGCCCAGTACAGGTATAGGTTAGGGACAATATATTGCCCAGTACAGGTATAGATAAGGTTGCAACATATAACCAGAATTTGCCAGCAAAATTGTCTGACTTCTGCCCTATTGCCAACCCTATGAAAACATATGGGCACCTCAGATTTTTAATTTTAAATTTTCATCTCACTCACACCTTTGTCACATGTTTCATTGCCTGCCAGAACCCTCACCTTGGTTCTTTCACTTTAAGACCTGGCGGCATTCAAGTAATAAAGGGCTCCTCCCTATGAGAAAGGTGGCTGTTATAGGTAGTGATGGGCGAATTTATTCGCCAGGCGCGAATTCGCGGCGAATTTGCGCGTTTCGCCGCCAGCGAATAAATTCGCGAATCGTCCGCGAAAATTCGCGTCAAAAAATTCGCCGGCGTCAAAATTTTTTTTTCGAAAAAACGGACGCCGGCGCCAAAAACGGGCGGCGGCGTCGGAAAAACGGGCGCCGGCGTCAAAAACGAGACGCCGGCGCCGTTTCGCGAATTTCGCGCGAAATTCGAGAATTTTTCGGCGAAACGGCGCAAATTCGCCCATCACTAGTTATAGGCAGCAGTGTGAGCCGTGACCAGAACCTTTGGTGTTTGTTCTGGGTTTTGGGATACTGAATGTGACAAACTGCTGATAAGAGATAATCATTTTCCCAGTGACATACTAGTAACCTTGGCCTGAAGCATTCTTAATCTGCATTCTTCTTACATATAAAGGTCTGTTCATCTGACAAGGTCACAAAACAAACAGATCTTTGCACCATATGACACCTACGTGTGGCTTAAATCAGACTGATTTGATTGTTGGACCATAGCTAGGGTCTACTTCCACCAGTGGACACCATTTGACGTGCACCTGGTCGCTACATTTAAAAATCAAAGTGGTGAGTGCTGGCTGACTATTTGCATACACATAGCTAGGGTCTATACAGGTCCACTGGGAGGAGATCACATTAAGGCAGCAATGAGTTAATCAGCCCACGGCAAGTTCAAACCTATTGATAGATATCTGGTTGATTTTCATCAGTCTGAAGGGATTGAATTAGCAGAGGGCACCTGACACGAGGCAAGGTGAAAACCTTTGCCCAGACAAGTTACCAGGGGCAGCAAAAAAGTCGATCCTTGTCACTTTATTTCCGGATAATAATAAATAAAATTCAGCTCTTCTAGTGCAGAGAGTGTAATTGTGATAAAGCCCCCCCCCCCTGACCACCATCGGTAAGAGCTATAGGGAGAGTATACAAAAAACTGACCAACTCATACATTTGTTGCAGAATATTTGCAGTAAATATTACCAATTGGTAATTTAGTTTGACTGACACCGATATTCAAACAGCTTGAACAGCATTTGCATTGCTTTATTCTTGGGACCTGCACCCAAATAAACTGAAGCCAGTGAGGAGCGACTATTAGTTTCTTGTATTCACAGATCTTCACAGAAAAGGTCTTCACACGAATCTGGGCCTGTGGTTTGATGCCTTTGTACAGCTGTGATATATTTGTACCAAGTCTTCCCCTACTGAGAATACCATGTCATGCTCTGTAGCTTTATAGAGTATCATGTAAATAACTCACTGGCACAGTAACAGGGAGGTTTTTGTTCAGCTCTGTATCACTGTGTGAGAGGGGAACCACCGTGATATTGACAGTAATAATCTGCTGCATCTTCTGCTTCCATTCTGCTGATTGTAAGAGTGAAATCAGTTCCAGACCCACTGCCGCTGATCCGCTCTGGGGTCCCTGTGTGTCGGGTGTTTGCATAATAGATCAGCAGCTTTGGTGCCTGCCCTGATTTCTGTTGGTACCAGGCTATATAATTGCCAACACCGCTACTGGCTTTACATGTGATGGTGACAGTTTCTCCTGGTGACACAGAGACATAATCTGGAGACTGAGTCAGTACAACCTGCCCATAGGAACCTGAGGATATAAACAAATTCAACCAGAAAATGTATTATTAATACATTTCTATGTAACATCACTATTATTATCTGTATATTTAATGTGCTCACCCTGAAGCCAGAGCATGAGTATAGGCAGCAAGCAGCTGTGGGACACCATACTGATCACTGCACACAGGCCTGATACAGATCACTGAGCCCCTGCCTGCACTCACTCATATTTATATCCCCACAAGCACACAGGGAATGGAAGAGGTTCATGTATATTGTATGCAAATCATAAAGGGTTATTACTTAACAGCGTGGTTCTGCTAGTGGCATCCCTCCTCTATGGAACAGATATTTCCGCTATATGATACACATTTTAAAAATGCTGAAATCAATTTAAATTACGCTATACTCCTCCAGATAAGCAGTCTTTTATTTTGAAAACAATTACCAGTTTGGCAAATTTACTACTAGGTGTAAATGACTTAGTAACAACAGAAAGGTGACACAGACAGTGCTAGAGAACAGCTTGCTGAGTGTAGGACCAGATCAAAATCTGTGACCCTATTGTCTGCATTTTTGCACTTTTACTGGTAAATTTACTACTAGTTGCATTAACTTCCAACATCTGTTTACATGTGCTATAATTCTCCTCTACAAACAAACTTTGTAAGTTGCTTTATCTCAGTGTTCATCTTTACTCTTTCTCTGCTCTCATTCTCTGTTGCCGCTGGGTGATCAGTTTAATGTTTGATCAATTCGAATCAGTTGTGGTTCCCCAGACCTGTGTGCAGCAGTCCCCAGCTTTTACTCTCTGTGTTTATTAAGATATCTTTAGGGGAGAGCACGTGCTGGGGATGAGCATTTGTAAGAGTGATCCATTCTATAAGGATTCATTTACAAATGATCTAGATGAGCAGAGGCACAACTACAGCTACAGTTTACCTGCTAGAAAACAGCAATGGCAAGCTAATCCCATTTGTTCTGCTTGTATGTACAGTGATCCTTAAAGGGATAGTGTCATGGGAAAACATGATTTTTCATCAATTAATGGAGCTGCTCCAGCAGACTGTGCTGAATCAATTTTTCAAAAGAGCAATAAGATTTTTTTATATTTAATTTTGAATTCTGACATGGGACTAGATGTATTGTCAGTTTCCCAGCTGCCCCCAGTCATATAACTTGTGCTCTGATAAACTCCAGTCACTCTTTACTGTTGTACAGCAAGTTGGAGTGATATCACCCCCTCCCCCCCCCCCAGCAGACTAACAACAGAACAATGGGAAGGTAACTAGATAGCAGTTCCCTAACACAAGATAACAGCTGCCTGGTAGATCTAAGAACAGCACTCAATAGTAAAATCCAGGTCCCACTAAGACACATTCAGTTACACTGAGTAGGAGAAACAACAGTCTGCCAGAAAGCAGTTCCATCCTAAAGTGCAGGCTCTTTCTGAAAGAACATGACCAGGCAAAATGACCCGAGATGCACCTACACACCCATATTACAACTAAAAAATGCACTTACTTGGTTTGAAATTAAATTTTATATGCTAAAGTGAATTATTTTTCAGTTTAAACACAAATCATGACACAATCCTTTAATTTAGTCTCTGCCTTTAACTCTCCTATTGCCTGTCATTTTTATTTCCACAGGGCCAGACTGTGGGCCCCACTAACCCAGACCTGCTCCCTGGCTGGAAACTTTGGGTGCTGCTCTTGACCTCCTCACATAGCCCCGATATCAGCCAACAAAGAATTAGTTATGCGTGGCGGTGGGGCAGAGGGGGGTGAGGTTGGGGGCTTAGGGAGGGGGGGGGGGGGTCGGAGCTGGGGCAGGGGACCTGAGGTGGCAGCCCTGGTGGGCCTTGGACCCCCAGTCTGACACTGTATTTCCATTTCTTATGCACTTTGCAACTACTTGCAACACCTTTGTCCTCCAATGACACTGCCAATACACAATATTTCAAATCCTCTTCCCACATCTTCTCACTCATTTTCCTACTTTTACTTGCTGCAGGGGATGTTTCTCAAAGCCCTGGACCCTGCTCCATACCAACTTATATTCATTCTTGTTTTTCTGTCCCTTTGCTCAAAGCCTTTTGTACCTCTACTGTTTCTAACCTTAAGCTGGCTATAGACTCAAAGATCCGATTCATACGGTTTTCGGACGGTGTGTGGAGAGTCCCGTCATTTTTCGGAGATTGGTCGTTTGGTCGATCAGACAGGTTAAAAGATTTAAGATAATATCTCTGCATGTATTGCCGATCGTACGATTTTCAGAGGGAGACTGTCACCAGCTTTGGTCGGACATAACTTTCATACGATTGCTGTCAGGGGCAGCACATCGGCTGATCTGTTCTTTTGTACTTTATTTGATCGGAATGGTTAGTGGCAGGTCGGGAGATGGGAAAGTCCGATCGTACGATGATTTGTACGATCGGATCTTTGGGTCTATGGCCAACTTAAGTCAAATTCCAACTCTTCTACATTAACACATGATTTGCTCTAAATTATTTTGTATTTTTTCTAACTCACTTAACCCTATCTCTTCTTTTCTCTTTAAACACTGTGCTGCTGCGATTGCTCAGGCCTAGATTTGTGGGAAGGCCACAAAGTCCCGGGCCTAGGGCAGCAGGTGCCCAACCACATGCACTTGGTTCAGAAACACTGGGGATGCACATGAGATAAGATCTTTTATAAATTTCTTGTGCACCAATCCCCAGTGATCATGCACATGTGCATGAATAAAGGGGAGGGGACGGGGATGACAAATGGCAGCAGGCCTAGGTGTACTCATTATGTAAATCTGGCCCTGCGCTTACTCCAGCTCTTACTCACATCTTCCACTTCTTGAACTTCCGCTCTCAATTCAAAACAGGCCTATATCCAGCATATTCTTAAAAAGTCCATGCTTGACCCATCCTGTCTCTCTAATTACCATCCTTTCTCTCTTCTACCGCTTGCCTCTACAATCCTAGGATGTATTGTGTTCTCCTGTATTGTTAATAGAATCAGTTAAAGTGTACTACACAATAGAAAATGACTCTTTGCAGTCCCAGGTACAAGCTGTACCCCCTGCCAGGGTAAAATAGTGCAAATCAGTAAAAAACAGCAGCACTTTGGCTTAACAAGTTTGACAAAGGGCTGCTTGTGGCACTTAATTAAAAGTTTTTTCACTTTTTTACAAATATTACCAGAGTGCTTTCTACACACCCATAATCTGTTGGGCCCACTGCTATCAGAGTTACAATAATCTTTAGGTGCCAATAACAAAGGTGACTTGTAAGGAGGTAAATAATATTTTATTTTATGACTGTAAATAGTTGGCAGTTATTTCATCTAGCAGGTGGAGCCAACACATCAGAATTCCCCTTCAGGAGCCTATATAAGGTGGTGACTTGCTGAGGCATGTCCTCTTTGGCCTAGAAACAAGATGCAGCATCCAAACCAAGGTGGCCAGACCTAAGGGGAGGTTAGTAACCCCTAAGGGCTAGTTAGAGGATAGTAGTGGCAAGTGAGTTTACTCTAGGAGTTAGAGAGGGCTAGTGAACTGGATAGCTTGCTGTCACAATGAGGACTAGGTGGGAGAAAGAGCCCCTGGGCGATTGTGCGCCAGTGTTAGGAATATGAGCGTGTAGGTATAGTGTTAGTTAGAGATAGGGTTGCCGGTCTGGCCGGTAAAGATGATAGTTGATCCCAATCTTATTAATAGGGGAAAAAGATAAATATATAGGAAGGCCAGTATTTTTTTCCAGAAAAGGTGGCAACCCTAGTTAGAGGGGACCTACAGTAGACGCTTGCCTTATAAAAAGGGTAATTTAGTTTCATTTAAAAAAAAATGAAATGGTTTTAAAGTTACATATAGATGTAATTACAATGGAATGCATTGTGTGTGCGTTTATTCCTTTCAATACTGCTGGTTTGAAATCTTGAATGTTACAGAAGCCTCCTACATAGTTTTAAATCCAGCAGAGCTGAGAAGATAAGACACAAGACCGATACTGCTTTAAATAACAATTACTTTTGTAAATGATTTTAAAAGAATGGTAAATGTTTCATTAACACTTGGAGGAAAGTGGCATAGAAATAAATTTTCTTCCAACAGTAGAGTTCCCCTTTAATGTGTTTCTAAAGTCTTGTTGATCTTACCAGCATTTGGCCGTGGACTGAAATATGTAGTAAGACTAATGGAAGAAATTATTTGATTTGTTGCTATGGATTTATTTTTGGCTTAAACACCAGTTCTGTTATTTCTACAGAAGACATTAGAGATTAGACACATAATGTACTTGTTGTGGCACCTAGTGGTCACTGTAATAACTGCACATGTCAGTGTCTCACATTTAGAATTGTCAGTTTACCTATGAGAAACATGTTAAAGTTAACTTTTAATATGTTCACAAAAATCACTGTCTATATCATACTAGTTTAAAGGTGGACGGCTCCTTTAATTTGATTGTTTACACAATATTTGAGCAACTTATTGTAGTTTCTGGGTAGGCCAAAATTGAGTTAAAACATAGCAATATAATTGTAAAAGGGGTGTTGGATAACCTTTAAATTAACTTTTAATATGTCATAGAATGGCTAATTCTAAGAAAAGATTCAACTGGTCTTCATTATTTATTTTTTCTAGATTTTGAATTATCTAGCTTTTCAAATGGGGGTCACTGACTCCATCTAAAAAAACAAATGCTGTGTATGGCTACAAAGCTACAAATGTTATTGTTACTCTTTATTACTCGTCTTTCAATTCAGGTCTCTCCAATTCATGTTCCAGTCTCTTATTTAAATCAATGCATGGTTGCTAGGGTAATTTGGAACCTAGTAACCAGATTGGTGAAATTTCAAACTGAAAGAAAGTCTGTGCCACAATGAGTATTGCCAAGCAACAAGCAAGGGGGCTGGTAGGGAAAGGGTGAATCAATTGTGTGTTATACAAGGAGAGGGATCTCATATGTTCATATTTATACAAAGCTAACATCCCATAATTCATCTTCATAATCCAGTTCCTAAAAATTTCTAGGCATCTTCTTCATTCAATACCTGAAAGGATAAGACATATGACCTTGGGGAGGTTACTTGCAAAGTAATGCAAATAATCACATGGTTTATCCAAGCTTAACTTACCCTTTAATTACAAACACTTGGTTGTAGACAAATAAATTCAATATAAGGAAGGAAAGAAAATACATTGTGGTATTGAAGTGTTATAGGGGAAGGGAGAAGAAAGCAAAAGGAGAGAAGTGAAGGTGGGTGTGAGAGAAGAGGGAATGAAAAAGATAGAAGAGAAAGGTGTAGGTGGAGAGATACAATATTTCTTTTCAATAATGAGCATTAATTTGTTACTTTGCATGTTTTTGTCTGTAGTGATCTGTACAGTATATGACAGTCTAGGGCTGTATGTAAAGTGAACTCTACCCTACAACAGTTTTTTTGCAAAATGAAAATAATAAAAATTAAATTTACTCTTTACAATGCACGTTAATTTAAAATAATATTTTTACAAAATACATGTTTTTAAGTTATTTGTCAATGTATATAACCCTTTCTTGGCACAAAACTACAGGGCTACACTGGGCACTAACAAAAGAGATCCCAAGTCTCTGCTAATTGGGAGATTTGTGGGGTTTGGATAAGTTAAGTGTCTCCTCCCAGGACTATATATATGTCCTTTGGTATTGAGGTAGCAGTGATTACTATACCCAACTAATAGAGAATAAAGCACACAGTAGGTATAGGCAGAAAGTTGTAATTTATTAACAATGAGATGAAATTAGAACAGTGAAACAACAACTTTTACCATAGCACCGAGAACTTGGGAAAACACTCTGGAAATTTAGTGGATCATCCCTTTTCCTGAAATTGTTAAAGGTCCCTTTAAGAATGCTGAGTGTGCACACTATGAGTGATTAAGGATTCTCTATAAGTACAAAGGCAGAATTGTTGGTTGGAACACCAGATGGTTGCATGCATGGGCGTAACTATAGAGGAAACAGACCCTGCAGCTACAGGGGGGCCCAGGAGGTATAGGGGGCCCCATGAGGCCCAAATAATGAGCAATTTCAACATTTATTAGTAGAACAGGACACTCTCTGGATGTTGGGGGCCTTAAAATTAATTAATTTGCTGTGGGGTCCATTAACATCTAGTTATGCCACTGGTTGCACGTGCACAAATCCACCACGAAAATTGCTTTTGGATGGGGGTGGCCGATGCATGGCCTGTACTCTGGCCCTGAAAGGGGGTAGTTAGGTTACTGGACCCTAACAACAAAATAGCTGCTGAAATTCAAAGGAGAAATCAACAAAGTACAAAGTATGGGGCATTTCCCCGGGGGGGGTAGTTAGCCTGGGGGGAGGAGGAAGGGCTACCTGGGGTCTGGTAGCCCACGTTTTTTTTCCCCCAACAGATTGAATTCTCCTTTAATAGCTAAAAAAAACACTAATAAAAAAAATTAAATCTATTGAAAATTGTCTCAGGATATCACTTTCAACATCATACTAAAAGTTAATTGAAAAGTAAACCACCCCTTTAAACAGCAGATAGTGTAGAATATCCTTCTGTTAACATACAAAAGCCCTTCACTCCTCTGCACCTCATTATATTTCTTCACACGTTCCTTACCTTCTCCTCCTTTAACACCATCCATATACTGATACAGGTATGGGACCTGTTGTCCAGAATGCTCGAGACTTGGGAGTTTTCTGGATAAGGGATTTTATTTTTACTATTTTATTATTACACAGAAAAAGGAAATCATTTTAAAAAAACTTTATACAATGGAGTCTATGGGAGACAGCTTTCCATAATTCCGACCTTTCTGGATAACGGGTTCCTGGATAACGGATCATATACCTGTATCCCTTAATTGAAATATTTTTCTCTTGCTGCTCCTTTCCTCTTGGATTCTATATATCTGCATTCCTCCATAGGGAACACTCTCTCAACCTCTTCAAAAAGAACATTGTCTAGTCCAGTCCTGTAACGTGAGGACCAATACCTAAACCTTTGTGTACTTTGCCCTTGTATTTGTGCCTGTATTTTATCTATCCACTTAGGTTACAGGCTCTACAGGGCAAGAACCTTCTTCCTACTGTGTCTAACGCTTATCCCCCTACTCTTCTACAGTGTCAAATTGTACAGTGTTGTGTATCCTATAAGCACTTTATAATACACAAGAACCATGAATATCTTGTAAATTATATCCTTTTAAACGGTGCTTAGTGATGTCATCATATTATATATATCATATACATTATAATCTGAGCTTGTAAGGGGGTGTACCGGATGAGGAATGTGATGCGTGAGAATGTTGTTATCTTGTTAAGTGACAAAAATGTGCATGTATATAAAATGTATGTGTGTTGAAAATTGTTGGGTGTAATTTTTGTAAATCGCCACTAGATGGGAGTTTTAGTTCAGTTTAAGTGTAATTTCTACCCAGACCACCAGAGGCAACTGTAGGACACAGAAGGGCTGTAAAAGGAGGGCACCGCCCAAGGTGAGCAGTCTTGATGGGAGGGCGTGGCCGAAGTAACATCACCTGGCTGGTGAGTGGAGACCCCAATGGTAGATAGGAGAAGATAGACAGTAAAGATTTCAAGTGAGCGAGCACTAGGTGCACAAGATAGTCAGGATATTTAGTAAGGGCATCTGTTGCCCCATCAAGGAGGAAAGTGGAGTTAGTTTCCTATGGGCACTCCATAAGTGAGGGAACCAGTGATAGTTTAGGACAAGGTAGGAAGGACACCAAGGCTTCAGGCCAGGACTTGGATAGAAAGGGCCTAACCTGGAAGAGTTTAGTGCAAGTTTAGTGATGTCATTTCTTTCACATGACTCACTAAAACGTGTGTATTATAATAAATAAAGTAGCCCTGTTGCAAAATATGAGGATATTAGAAGTCACCTCTGAGTTATCGAACTCCTTGGAAACATATAATATCCTTATATTTTACAGCATAGGGTACTCTATTCAATATATAAATAAAATTATACGTACAAGATACAGCTGAGCATCCTAAAAGCTGTCTCTTTCTCCCATATTGGGAACAATAAGTCCTACAGAAAGTCTGGAGCTCAGTGTAGCTGCTGCTTTATCTCTTACACTGCTAGTCTGTGACCAAGAAGCAGAATTAGAGCTCACATTACTATTATTGATTTAATATTAAAAACATGAATCAGCATGTGGAGTGGCATGAAAATCCTGATGTGTCTCTCACCTGTCAACTAACAGTCTGTGTCCCTTTTAAACTACTGGTCAAAGGAAAGGGCAGGGTACCAGGAGATGCAGGGAGATCAGTCAGTTATGGGATGATATATGTATTACAGAAAGGGATCCATAAACCTACTCACACGGGGCTCACACCCTAATAAATAGTGATGTCCAAATTTTCACTTAGCCGAAAAATGTGAAGTGAATTTCCTGCGAAATTTGCGAAATAGCGAAAAAATCGCAAAACGGCACAGGCGTCTCGTTTTTTGGACACCGGCGTCCGTTTTTTGGACGCTGGCGCAAATTCACTGGCGAATTTTTGCGGCGGTTTCGCAAATTTATTACGGGAATTTGCCGCTAATTTGCGGCTGGCAAAGAAATTTCACTACTAATAAATCTTATTATGAGATCACATTCTTCCTGATGATAACAGACAGGGCCATCCTATACATCCTGCTGTCAGGGGAATTTTTGGGGTACCCTAATCTAACCTGTGTGTAAGGTAAGTGAAAGACTTATTTAACCCCTTACATCATGTACATGTGTAGTGGCACAGACACAGTGAACCATTTTGATTTTGCACCCCCCGCGTGAAGGCTCATCTGTGATTACAAAGAGACAAAAATGATCTAGGAGGGCCTGAAAATAGTCTTAATAGTCATAAATAAAAGTTTTTACATACTGAAACCTTATATTAGGTCACTCAACTCACTTTTAATTGTAATGCTATAAGACTGCTCCGGTTCCTTAGTTAGTTATACATGATACGCTGCAGAAACCCTCTCGCCTTCTATTAATGATTCAGGAATATTCCGGCCTTTAGCATAGTCAGTAACACCATGGATACTTAGAGAGAAAGAGTATGACAAGTGTTATGGTGGGATGTGTACTTCATTCCTCCTAATATTTGAAAATGAAATTGAAAATGGGGACACCCCTCTGATCTGATGGTATGTCACTGCTGCCTAAATCACGAAAATTGCAGCATGTGTGACACCCCTGTTATTCCTCAATGGAACCAGATTTATATGAGAATGTATGTGCTTTGCAGATATTAACTAGGCATAGGTCCACCGGCGGAGCCTCCCTACCAGACATTCACCGCTACTATAAGGCAGCCATTCTCAACAGGATAGTTGACTGGTCACACCACCTGGACAACAAATTATGGATCGAAATAGAACAGCAAGAGACTTCAACTCACCTGCTCCATATTCCATGGATAAATAGGAATCATAGACGGCTCTTCACCAGAAAACACCCCCTGCTACATCACACGCTTGAAACATGGGACAGCATCCAACGAGCACAGGACATGGTGAAGGTTCCCTCTCCTCTGTTACCTATCACAACAACCCGGACTTCCCGCCTGCACTAAACAGAGAAGACTACAAACCGTGGCTCATAGATGATCAGCTACAAATGATTCACCTCGTAGATAAAGGCACCATGGTCACGAGAGAGAAGCTGGACCAGCGATGTTCCTTTACCCCACGGATGCATCTCCAATACAGTCAGCTTAAACATTTTTATTGTACACTAGGAGGTGACAGGGTCTTTGGCAGAAAACTCTCGAAATTTGAACAGCTGTGCCACAGCGCTACTCCTCCAAGACATACCCTATCTACAATTTATAAGGCTGCCACAGGCGAGCAAAACATCATGGAACTCCCGATTATTAACACCTGGTCTAAAGACCTGAACCTAAACCTGACAGAGGAAGAAACAATAGACATGATACGTACTCTATCTTACAGCTCCAGGTGCAATAGGATTCAAGAGTTGAATTACAAAATTCTGACCAAGTGGTACTACACGCCACAGAAGCTCCATAAAATATACCCTAACACAACAAACATCTGTTGGAGATGCAGAAGTGATGTAGGCTCATTGCTCCACATCTTTTGGTCGTGTCCCTTGATCAAGCCTTACTGGGACTCGGTCCTCCGGGTGTGTCAAAATGTAGCTGGGGACAGAAACCTAAACGACCCGGCCTACGCCTTACTATTTCACATGTCCACGGAAGACAAGTTCCATTTTCACAATTCAGCCCTCCCGCACCTGCTAAACGCCGCAAAACTACTGATACCCAGATATTGGAAAAATCAGCAAACACCGACACCCCGTGAATGGTTGCTGAAGGTAGAGGAGATCCAACAATTTGAACAACGATCAACACACACTGACAAACAGGTCAGAAATTACACTGCACAATGGTTCACTTGGGTTGTATTCAAAGGGAGTCAAGAATATTCTCAGCTGATAGCATGACAAACCAAACCTACCGAGAGGTGTCTCATGTTGCATTCACCTGCCTCCCCCACCCCATCCTCCACATACTCCCACACACACTTTCACACTATGACGCATAGTCAGTAGGGGACGATTAGGCACCAAGAGAAGCGCATGAATAATACTGCGTGATGTTGATGTCTTATATCCTGTGCAACATACTTTCTGCAATGTTAATTAATGATAGCAATCCCCTGTTCTTGTATGAAATCTTAATAAAAGATATTTGAAAGAATGTATGTGCTTTGTATTTTATTGTATTGCTCAGAATAAGCAAAATTAATATCACTCTATTTTACCCTCCCAGGACTGTAACTTCCGGCAGCTTGTGATCTCTTTTATATGTCTGTGCCGAGTCTTCCCCTACTGAGAATATCATGTCATGCTCTGTAGCTTTATAGAGTATCATGTAAATAACTCACTGGCACAGTAACAGGGAGGTTTTTGTTCAGCTCTGTATCACTGTGTGAGAGGGTCGCGCCAACCCTGCTGACAGTAATAATCTGCTGCATCTTCTGCTTCCATTCTGCTGATTGTAAGAGAGTAATCAGTTCCAGACCCACTGCCGCTGAACCGCTCTGGGGTCCCTGTGTGTCGGGTGCTTGCACCATAGATCAGCAGCTTTGGTGCCTGCCCTGATTTCTGTTGGTACCAGGCTAACCAGCTGCTAACACTGCTACTGGCTTTACATGTGATGGTGACAGTTTCTCCTGGTGACACAGAGACATAATCTGGAGACTGAGTCAGTACAATCTGCCCATAGGAACCTGAGGATTGGGGAAAAAAAATCAGTAATAAATTAATTGTATGCACAACAAATCCAAAAGTAAGTACTGTGTATATAGTTCTAAATCACTGGGAAAATCAGTGTAAGTGAGTGATGATATAATTACCTGGAATAGAGAGAGAGAAGAGAGCGGAGAGGACAAGCAGTAAGTATCTCCCCATACTGACAGTAGGAGCAGTGTCAGGTGCAGATCACTGAGACGTCACATAGGAAATAGAACATTTATAGCATCTTATATCTACAGGGAACTCACCACACACTTTGTGTATGCAAATCAAAATACGAAATGAAAGTGTCTGTGTTACAGAAAGGGTTTTACTGCAAATTTGATCTTAAATAAATTAAAAAGACTGGATCACTATACCTACTAAGTGACTTTGGCTCTTGGATTTGGTTGGGTGACACAATATATTAGTTAAATTTCCTTCCTTTTCATTTGTAGGTAATTTAGACTCAATCAATGTCTATGAATAAAGTATATCAGTCTAATAACAAATAAAAAGCCCCTGAGCAATTCATTTAGAGGCCCCCGGGGGCACAATGAACAGGAGACTCCCTGTCTTTGGCTTTTTGGGCTTTTTATTATTTTGATAATTTTGACCCTGATAGATATACACCTTAATTTATAAACATGTTATGAACACACTAAGGATCCTTACATCAAGAAATTAATGTATTGCTTTTCACCATGGGGAGGCTCAAGTTACTGGATATTGGGACTCCGTGTCCGTGTCACTTAATTTAAATTCTGGTCACAAAACAGAACCCTGATATCCAGGAAGCTCTAAATAATGGGAAGGACTTTTCCCATACAATCCAAAGTCCATGCAAATAATTATTTATTTTTATGATTTCATTTTTCTCTGCAATAATAAAACCAAACCTTGTAATTAATTGTAACGGAGCTGCATAAATCCACATTGATGGCAAAACAATGCTTTTGGGATTATTTAATGTTTCATTTTTTTTATGCAGAATTGACAATCCCAGTATTTCTGATTATAGATTCCATGTCTGTAGCAAGTATTATTTATGATCATACTGTGTGTCTGTGAAGGTATGGAAAAGGTAAGACAAGTTGCTGGTCCCAGCGTATAAGTTCAGAAAGTGTATCGCTGTGAATTCCGAGGAGCCTGTGTCACACTCCCAAAAGGATAAGATACTGTAATAAAGTTGGAATAAACAGCTTCAAATCAGTATTTTCAAACTGCATGTGTTTCTTTTATTAGCAGTGCAAAACACTACATGTTTGGGGTCCTACCCTTTTTCAAGTGTATGGGGTTAAAGGTATGGAAAAGGCCTGTAGCAGGTTATGGTTAGGGGGTAAAGTTCCCTTTTATTTTAACTATACGCTACAAATGAGAAGGTGTATAATGGATCCCTCCTGTTGATTTCAGTCAGACATTCTGCACAATGTGTTTGGTTAAGGGGAGAAGGGGGTCCTTTGGGAGACTCCAAAAGGGAACAAATCTCATGGATTCTCTTTAGTTTAATTTTGGTGTAAGGAGAACCCCCCACTGCTGGTTCCCATTAGCGTCAGGCTACTATACAGCTACAAACTGCTGAGGAAGCCAACTGCAAAATAGAGAAGCATTATCAGACACAGGGAACTGTATACATATACTGAGCAAAGCAGAACAACCAGTGTCAGTCTGGGACACCAGGGGCCCACTAAAGAACCATAGACCAGGGGCCCACTCTCAGTACTATTATTATTATTCTCCTCACTCAACCTCTATTCTCCTAGTCTCTATTCTTTACATACTATAATCCATTATTAATCTATTATTCCATCTATTTGTTCTCAAAGAAATAGGAAATGACCATGAAATAGGCCAAATCTTTAGCAGCACAAGGGCCCCCTGACACCTGGGCCGACCGGGAGTTTTCCTGGTATCCCAGTGGGCCAGTCCGACATTGAGAACGACTGAATAGTTTTTGCATTAGAGAGGCCCATGGAATCAAGGCAGGACTGAAAGGAAAAAAAATATACATAAGAATTAGTTTCCCTGCTCTTTCCAGCATTCAAATGGGGGTCGCTGACCCCATCTAAAAAAAACAAATGCTCTGCAAGGCTACACATTTATTGTTATTGCAACTTTTTATTGCTATTCAGGCCAGCCTCTTATTTCAAATCAAGGCATGGTTGTTAGGGTAATTTGATCCCTAGCAACCAGATTGCTGACATTGCAAACTGGAGAGCTGCTGATTAAAAAAAGAAAAATCAACTGTACTAGGATATTAGAGTGGTTCCACCATCATGGGACTAAACAATGGATTCAGATTGAACAATCGTTACTGGATAGACTGTTACAGGCCTTATGGTGGTTAAACCCTTTATTACGACCTGACGCTTGCACACTTCCTAAGATATGCAAAGATCCTCTTCTACAAGCCGACCAATTCCTTAAAGTGTCTCCATCTCTTATTACACGTAATGGTCTTCTTTCCCCAATAATAGGAAACCCTGATTTTCCTCCAGGTATGACCCGAGGCCTCTTCTTAGGGAGGAGATATAATGAGAGTCTCTACTGTTCTCAAGTTTTACAAAATCAGCAGCCTGTTTCTTTGCCAACACTATGCCCTCTAGAGGCTGACACTTTCCTCTTACGACTAAAATATACACAGCTTCAACACTGTCTAAAGAAGCTGATGAGTACTTGGCCCTGCAACTTGTCATTTTCTGCCTTTGAAGTGTTGTGTTCTCAAGATTTACCAGTGCGGCATGCAATATCAATATTGTACAATTTGCCTGATCCTAGATCAGACAATGTGTTACCTAAATATACGGTTAAGTGGGAAAATGAGTTGCAAACACAATTTACAAGGCAACAGTGGGAAAATAGTTTTTTATTGACAAACAAATTCTCTATTGCGTGCAGGACCGCCATCAGAAATTGCAGGGCCCCATACGACAAAATTTCCTAGGCCCCCTGGGCTGCGCCCACCACGAGCCCCACCTACAGGTCTGCCCTCCCCACCACAGGTCCGCAACACACAGTAAAAAAACAAAAAAAATATTGAAGGCTCGGGTTCCCACATGTTAATAAAAAATAAAAAGATATTGGTGGTCAGGGCTCCCCATAAAAAAAACATTTGTGGTCAGGGTCCCCCCATTAAAAAATATTGGTGGCTAGGATCCCACATGAGAAAAAAAAAATGGTGGCCTAAATTGGTGGCCAGAGCCCCTTAAACGTCCATGCCTTCCCGAAGTCAGCAGCTCTCAGAAAGATGGGGGGCCCGGCTAAGTAAGTGTGGCGTGGCAGGGCCCCCTTTTCCCTCGGGCCCCCTACAACTCTCCCCCCTGTCCCCCCTGATGGCGGCCCTGATTGCGTGCAAAACTCAAGAAACTAATTATAACATTTTATCCAGGTGGTATAAATGTCCAGATATTGTACATGCAATTTACCCTACCGTCTCAAATCTTTGTTGGAGATGCAATAGGGAGATCGGATCTCCTACACATATCTGGTGGTCTTGCGCTAGTCTACAGCCGTTTTGGGCCTCGGTATTTCGAATAATGGGTAAATTAACTGGATTAGAATTGCAGCCAACACTGGCTGTGGGTTTGTTATCAATGCTACCAGGTTCTGCTACGAAATACAAAAGATCGTTAATTGGTTTTTGCTTAGGAGCAGCTAGATCTGTTATCCCCCTCCACTGGAAATCTGTTACTCCCCCAACCATTGCTGCATGGATCTGTGAAATGGGTAATATCATGTGGATGGAGGAATTGCTCAGTTATTTCTATATGAAACAAGAGGCTTTTATAGGTACTTGGGCTCCTTGGGTATTATACCTGGAACAAAATTGATGAAAATAGCCACATATGGACTAGGAGCTTACTCTAATTTACTTGAATTTACTTTGTGTCTATTTTGCTAACCTGCATGTTGATAGAACTTTGTTATTGGAAGGGCAAGTGACCAAGTGACTTTTCTTTCTCTTTAATCTTTTCCTTTCCCTTTTTTTTTTTCTTTCTTCTTTCTTTTTCTTTATCGTGTCTTTTGATTTGATTGATGGCATATTACAGAAGCTTATTTGTACTAACGGATACATGCTCTCATTGGAACTTGCTTCCGATTACGCTGATACTGATGTACGTATTGTTTCTTAATGTGTTATCATATTGCATGTCCTTGTACTTATATGCTCTGCAATGATTTCTTTGCTTTCTTGAAAATAAAGAATATATATATAAAAAAAAAGAAAAATCACAAATAATAAAAAAATGAAAACCAATTTCAATTTGTCTCACTCTACATCATACTAAAAGTTAATTTACAGATGAACAGCTCCTTTAATTACCTGTTTGCATTATTACATTCACTATTTAAATACATGACTTGCAAATTTACAGGTATGGGACCTGTTATCCATAATGCTCAGGAGCTTGGGCTTTCCAGATAATACTGCTTGGTGTTCATTGGTACTATTATGCCTTTAATTTGTGCTACAATACCTTTACTCTATGTCACAATACATCTGATTTGTGTGACTATGCCTTTAATTTGTACTACTACTTTATGTTTTTAAGTTGTCAAAATTATTTTAATTGGTGTAACTAGGCCTTTATTCATTTTTTTACTATGTCTTGAACTTGTGCCATTATGCCTTTAAAAGGAAGGGGAATTTAGGGAGCAACATTCCCTGATGATGGGTCACATGACCAGACACAGGTAGGGAGCTGCTACAGGAATTCCCCCAGGGAACAGGAATAAGCTGACCTTTAGGAAAGGGCGAATTGTTTTGCCTTGTTCCGCTGCGAAAGTGACGCCCATAGACTTGTATGGCGAATTTTTGGCAAAGCGAAATGGGTCAAATTCACTCAAGCCTACTGGCCTTACAACTAGGGATGCACTGAATACAGGATTCGGTTCGGGATTCAGACAGGATTCGGCCGAATCCTTCTGCCTGGCCGAACCGAATCCTAATTTGCATATGTAAATGACTACCATCACCTGGTCTGCATGTTACATTAATACAAGTGCATAGTTGCATATGCAAATTAGGGGCGGGAGGGAAATTGTGTGACTTTTTATCGCAAAACAAGAAAGTAAAAATAGTTTTCCCCTTCCCACACCTAATTTGCAAATTAGGATTCGGATTCGGTTTGGTATTTGGCCAAATCTTTCACGAAGGATTCAGGGGTTCGGCCGAATCCAAAATAGTGGATTCGGTGCATCCCTACTTACAATCTGCAGGAGCTGAGGAGAAAGGCTTACATATCGGCTACATCTGCAGGACACAAGATAAATTCTGATTAGGGTTGCCACCTGTATGGTTTTGGCCTGGACAGCCCGGTTTTCAAAGGGCTGTTTGGGTCAAAACTGCCTGCCCGAATGGGCAGTTTTTCAAATTTGGAAAACTGGGCAGTATTCCCTATGAGTGACGTTGCCAATCGCTGATTGTAAATAAAAAAAATGTCAGAGCCAATTATACGGTTCAAAATAAATTTATTCATTAATGGCAGATGTTTAAAATGATAATTTGCTCCTGGCCGATACCATGGCAGGGCTTATATATAAATTGAATGACATTGCTCTGGAATTGTACGGAGCTGGGCTTGGTTATTACTGTTAATTTAAAGGGATTCTGTCATCGGAAAACATGTTTTTTTCAAAACGCATCAGTTATAAGTGCTACTCCAGCAGAATTCTGCACTGAAATCCATTTCTCAAAACAGCAAACACATTTTTTTATATTCATTTTTGAAATCTGACATGGGGCTAGACATATTGTCAATTTCCCAGCTGCCCCTGGTCATGTGACACTGCTGTTTTTCCTTCTCAATGTAACTCTAACGAGTGATCTTGGTCCAAACAGTGTTTCTCAGTGAATGAATGGGAAGTGATGGGGTGTTGTTGAGTTCTTTCATGTGAAGTAGGAGACGTTGTGTGTGTGCTTTCCTTCCCTTTTATCCCAACAGACTGACACCATACACACTATTTCCCGCATAACCAAACATTAATCTGAAATACCGACCACAGAATTCAATATATTTCATACTAAAACTGACTCATACATTTGCTGCAGGGAATATTACCCAGTGGTAATTTAGTTTGACAGACACCGATGTTCAAACAGCTTGAACGGTATTTGCATCGCTTTACTCGTGGGACCTGAACCCAACTAAACTGAAATCAGTGAGGCGCTGACTATTAGTTTCTTGTATTCACAGATCTTCATAACGAAGAAGGTTTTTGTTTAGCTCTGTATTACTGTGTGACCCACTGTAATGCTGCTGACATAATATCAAAGGCTATTGTGATACTAAGCTCTATAGTTAGTATAGGTATGGGTAGATAGAATTTAATTAAAAGTAGGGAGGGGTGTGTGTATGGATGCTGGGTTTTCATTTGGATGGGTTGAACCTGATGGACTTTGTCTTTTTTCAACCTGATTTAACTATGTAACTATGTAACTACTATGTAATTTAACTATGTAATAATCTGCTGCATCTTCTGCTTCCATTCTGCTGATTGTAAGAGTGAAATCAGTTCCAGACCCACTGCCATTGAACCTCTCTGGGGTCCCTGTTACTTGCATGGTAGATTTTTTTTTTTGGTACCTGCCCTGATTTCTGTTGGAACCAGCGTATTCTGTTTTTTCCATCTTTGTCAACAACACTGCTACTGGCTTTACATGTGATGGTGACAGTTTCTCCTGGTGACACAGAGACATAATCTGGAGACTGAGTCAGTACAATCTCCCCTTAGGAACCTGAAGATACAAAAACCAAATCCATTAAGAAGCATTTCAGGTTACTGGAGAATAAGACAGAGGTAACTTTCCTGCATTATAATTTATTAGTTTAACATTTAAAGTGAGATTCGCACCTGAAGCCAGAGCATGAGTATAGGCAGCAAGCAGCTGTGGGACACCATACTGATCACTGCACACAGGCCTGATACAGATCACTGAGCCCCTGCCTGCACTCACTCATATTTATATCCCCACAAGCACACAGGGAATGTACATGTAGATTATATGCAAATTACTATGTCACCTATGTCAATGAGTGACCACTGTTAATGAGTATATAACCCTTAGTGGGTACACTCTCTTTGCCTTGGCGCAGTTGCTATGGTGATCAGGTAACCTGAGCCTTTTTCCATGAAAGATACTGGGACCTGGGATTTACAGCACAGTGTCTCCACCTACAGGGCACTGAGAAATGGCACCTCAAGGGAGTTATAACAAAAAAAATAAATAAAACCGCACTCTGGAAGGGATTAAACAAGATACAGTTCAATTCAAATGAAATGTAATTTCCAAGACCTCCTATGCCCCAGGCAGCGATACATTTCCTGAAATACAGTACCTCTCCCTTTGGAGCTCAGTAGCCGCTCCATTGTAGCAGGTAAACTAACAAGACCTGTCCTTACACAGGAGCCCCAAACTTGTAGCCTTGCAAATATCCTCCCTTGCGTGGCTCACTCATAATCTGTAACACATATTTGTTGCTAACTTGTATTTGTTTTATTATTTTACTTTATTTCTTAATGTTCATGTTGCTTTTTCAATAAAAACTTTAATGACTATGGAACTTATCATAAAGTTTTAAAAAATGACAAAAAAAACAGACTGTATTCATGGGCTTAATGTAAGGCTCTGAATCTTATGGCCATATCTGTTCTATTATACCAGCAGTGCTGAATGTATAGGTGGCAGAGGGACATAAAGAAGTCATTTGCATGGTTCTACCTATAATTCCTTAAGATGCGGTAGATGCATGTGAATAGCTTGTATTGTAACTACTACACAGCTGACAGGTTTTTGGCTCCTTTTATCCCAGCTCCCCCTTAGTTTATTTCCATAGGAACCTGGTTCAGTTATCAGCAGTTAGACTAATAAAAGGCAAATTCTTCATTTGTTTTTGTGGATACATTTTTGGAGTACGTGACAGTTTTGACTTTATTGAGGTTTGGAAGGGAGGAAGGTGACAGTGGGAAATTAAATATACTTGAGCCTCTTCTTTGTTTCTGTGAAGGGGTAACAGAGCGCTAAAATTTTCAATATGGGGCCTATTAATTATGCCTTGTAAAATGAAATTTGCTTAAAAAACGGTGGAAAAAGCTGTGTAAAATAGAGAATTTACCAAGGTGTGTTTTTTATTTTATACCATGCGACTGTCACATTTGCCACTGTTATTTTACACTGCTTCAGACCTTTGTAAGTAAGTTCTTGCTCAAAGAAAAAGTGACTAAAAAAATGTATGCAGTTTTACACCATTTTCTACAATACAATGCCTGGCGATGTGTGACAAATTATTCCCCATTTTTTAAACCACATAATAAATCTGCCCTTATGTGTCGTTCTTAAAAAAGTTCTTGAGACACTGACACAATGTAATGTGGCATTGGTAAAACCTGAGAGAGGAGACTGATTGTCACCCTATAACAACACAAAGGGGCAAATATACTAAAGGACGAATTTTCACCAGCGAAAGCTCCACTACACTTTGCGTCACTTCCCAGGTTCATATTTGCTACATATAGTCAACTACAAGAGGTCCTCTGCACTCAACCCATTATCAATATATTTAAGACAGCGACATTTTGTGCATACTGCTACTAAAAAATGCCTTACCCTTTAAACAAAACAGGGATTGTTTGTCCATATATTGCAATATATTTAAGCTGGCCAACTACGCACCCCCGCCTAATGGTTTTAAAAAATAGTGGTGAGCACAACTTTCCCTTGTTTGTTATATTCATATTTGCTACCACTACACTCCTTCACTTAAATCCAAAGTTGCATCTCTGTAGTCGAATACTGGTGAAGTTTTGCTACCATTAATTGTTCAGCGCGAGCATTTCATAGTGAAATTTCGCTAATGTTCATTTCTGCCTAGCAAAACTTCATTATCACTCTTACGCTTATGTCAATTTGAATAGGGCGGGTACATGTAGTACATATATTTGTCTTTATTAGAGATGTTGGTGCAAATGCTTGAAGTGGCCACTTATTATTACACATGTCCAAGGAAGCAAAATAAAGACAAAAGTAATACCCTAATGCAGGCCCGGACTGGCAATCTATGGGTTCTGGCAAATGCCAGAGGGGCTGCTATAAGGTCCCATAGAAAGTCAGCATTTAGTGGGCTGGTGGGTGTTGTTTGGGCCTCTGTGGGGGCTGCTTGGGCCTCTGTGTACCTGAAATGGCAGGGCCTATTTTAATTCTCAGTCCGGACCTGCCCTAATGTCCTAGACATGAGCCCACCCTAAAACAAATGTGGCATGCCACTCAACTGGTTAAAAAAATATTAAGACAAAAATATTTAACATTTACAACTTTTAAACACAATCCCACTTTAAGAAATGTTGCGAATGCAACGTTTCGGGGCGTAACCCCTTTGTCAAGCATTCGGGGGTTACGCCCCGAAACGTTGCATCCGCAAATAAACGAGCAAGGGTTTCCCTGCTAGAAATATCCTGTTGTGATGGTGATTTTTCTTTTCTCTGACTGTTGTGGAGGCTGCCAATATCTCCTTCATCGAGCACCAGGTGTCACGAGATTCGGGCGGCCAGGGTGTGTGAGGTGACTCCTCATAATGGAAAGTTCGTACTTTAGGGAATTTGCAGAGTAAAGATTGTTCAACTGAGCGAAACTTCGCCTGGCGATAGGGAGTGAAACTGCTTTAGTAATGGTTTTGTTCAATAGCAAATTGTCTTCTACGCCTGTTAGTAAATTGGCAATGTCCCTGCGAATGAGATTTCTGGGGAATTTTTGTTAGCAATGGACACTTCGCCCTATAGTAAATCTGCTCCATAAAACTTTCGCTAAAGATGCTAAACTGCACCAGTGCAATTACTCACTGCATCCAGCAACTTCTTTTGATCGATCATTTAGCAAAGATGTGATTGTTGCTATGGGCAACTGCAGTGGTGCACTTTAGTACCTATCATTAAACAATCAGGCCCTGAATATAAAAGAAACAGAAGCCCAGATGGATGTATCCCAGATTATGTGAATGTCTCTGCTAGAGATTCTCCTTTTCATAGAAATGGGAGCCTGTGATTAGTGCTGCTCCTGCCATTCTTTCAAAAGGGAGAGCTCAGTGATCAGAGAGGCTGCTGGGAGGGAACTAATGGAATGTACTGGTTATTCTGTGTTATTGGGTAAAACAATAGGATTATTCAGTAAAAGACTAAGATTATACAGAAAGCCAATTGGAGAACCAGCTGCAAACAGACAGACTTGCATAGAGATGTATTTAAATATACACTGCACATATTTAGTCTTTATTTCATTGGTTTATTTTTTCTAAAATGATTTATATTTCTGTGATTTTGTTGTCTCCTTTTTGGGACATTTTTTAGAGCCAGTGGGGACCTTGCACATAACCTGTACCCAGGAAATAATGTCAGAGGCTTATTTCCCTTTATAAAAGAGGAAGGTTTTTGTTCAGCTCTGTATCACTGTGTGAGAGGGAGCTGATTATACTGCTGACAGTAATAATCTGCTGCATCTTCTGCTTCCATTCTGCTGATTGTAAGAGTGAAATCAGTTCCAGACCCACTGCCACTGATCCGCTCTGGGGTCCCTGTGTGTCGGGTGCTTGCGTCATAGATCAGCAGCTTTGGTGCCTGCCCTGATTTCTGTTGGTACCAGGCTATGGCATTGCCAACACTGCTACTGACTTTACATGTGAGGGTGACAGTTTCTCCTGGTGACACAGAGACATAATCTGGAGACTGAGTCAGTACAATCTGCCCATAGGAACCTGAGGATATAAACAAATACAACCAAAAAATATTATTATTATAATAATTATGTATTAATACATATTTATGTTACATCACTATTATTATCTGTATATTTAATGTGCTCACCCTGAAGCCAGAGCATGAGTATAGGCAGCAAGCAGCTGTGGGACACCATACTGATCACTGCACACAGGCCTGATACAGATCACTGAGCCCCTGCCTGCACTCACTCATATTTATATCCCCACAAGCACACAGGGAATGTACATGTAGATTGTATGCAAATTTCTACATAAGAGTACATTCATTTTTTTCATTTGTTTTCATTGATTTGCTGGAAATGTAATTATATTTAATTAAAGGGGTTATTTACCTTCCAAACATTTTTTTCAGTTCAGTTGTTTTCAGATTTATGTTCTCCAGAGATAAAGACTTTATTTAAATGATTTCTGTTTTGTATTTTTTAATCTTTCTTCTAAATTTGAAGTTGAATGTCCCTGTTTGAGTCTGGCTGCTCAGTAATTCAGGAATATGGAGTATTAGCAACTATCGTAACAATTCTTACAGCTGCCTGTAATGAAACTCAGGGATTCTGCTCTATAAGGTGAAAGCTGCCCCCCAAGCTGCTTCAGAAAGACATAATAAAGTAAATATATTAAAATCAATTAAATAGAAAGTAATTAAGAAAAAAAACCTCTTTTATTCTGGTGAACTATCTGGAAAAAAACGTAACTTAACTGTAACATAACTTTTAGTATCTTATAGAACAGCGGCCCCCAACCTTTTCTGACTCAGGGGGCAGTTGTAAGGGCAACAGTTTTTGCAAGGACCACGGGGGGGTTGGGAGGGGATTGGGAGGGGGTCGGGGGGGCAGAAGCAACTGCAACTTCTTTACTGAAGATGGCCCAAGTGAATGGGCTGAAACGTCTAATAAACCACTTTTTTCTACTTGGATAAAGACCTGTGTTGTGCGGTTTAATTTTGGAATTAATGTATTAAATTGTATAGCCAGCACCCAGGCATTTGCTTTTTCTCTCACTGTGCACCAGATGTGAATGTAGATATATATATATATATACAGTTAGGTCCATAAATAGACAACTTTTTTCTGTTATTTTGGTTCTTTACATGACCACAATGAATTTTAAATGAAACAACAAAGTTGAACTGCAGACTTTCAGCTTTAATTCAGTGGGTTGAACAAAAAGATTGCATAAAAATGTGAGGAACTAAAGCCTTTTTATTAACACAATCACTTTATTTGAGGGGCTCAAAAGTAATTGGACCAGGGTTTCAAAAGTAATTAGACACTGACTCAAAGGCTATTTCATGGGCAGGTGTGGCAATTCCTTTGTTATGTCATTATCAATAAAGCAGATAAAAGCCCTGGAGTTGATTTGAGGGGTGGGGGGTGATTGTATGTGGTATTCAGTTATATAAATGCTGCACATCTATTGTTATTAACAATTTATTTTTAACCGGTAGTTCTATACTTTGTATAACATTCAAATAAGCAGTACAATCCTTTAAATAGCTGCAGGGCTGTTATAAAACATTGAGAAATAAGGCAATCATTTCATTCACAGATCCATTAGAGGACATTATTGGTCGACTTGGTGGCCTCTCCAAATTTTTATATATTTTTGGGAGAGTATAAATAACCAGAATTAATGGATAATCTGGTACCAATTGTCCTTGTGCTTCTGTTGGGTAACAAACCATGCTTATCAGTTTAAAGGAATTTTTGTTTTATATTTGCACAGTTTCATCACTACAGTGACATCTAGTGGTGTTGGAGTGGTAACATTTTAAAATTGATGAAACTTCAGGATGGATTTGTGATGTCATTTGGTGCTAAAAATTCACAGCAGGGAGGGCATTTAAAGGGGTGGTTTACCTTTGCGTTAACTTTCGTATGTTATAAATAGGGATGTAGCGAACTGCCGATTTGGTGTTCGCGAACGCCGTTGGCGAACACCGGCAAAAAATGCGAACGTTCGCGAACAGTTCGCGAACTTCGAACACCCGCTAAAATCGTTCGATTCGAACGATCGAAGGATTTTAATCGTTCGATCGAACGATTTTCATTCGAATCGAACGATCGAAGCATTCGATCGAATGCTTTTCATTCGATCGAATGCTTACAATCGTTCGAACGAATGGAAATCGTTCGATTTTTAGCGGTCGAAGGAATTCGAATGGTCGAACGATTTGTATTCGAATCGAACGCGAACTCAAAATGCGAACGTCGCGCGACGTTCGCGAACATTCGGCGGACGCGAACGGTCGAAGTTCGCGCGAACAAGTTCGCCGGCGAACAGTTCGCTACATCCCTAGTTATAAAATAGCAAATGCTAAGCAACTTTTCAATTGGTCTTCACTATTTTTTTTATAGTTTTTTAATTATTTACCTTCTTCTTCTGACTCTTTTAAGCAAATGGGGGTCACTGACCCCATCTAAAAAACAAATGCTCTATAAGGTTACAAATGTATTGTTACTGATACTTTTTATAACTCATCTTTCGATTCAGGTCTCTCCTATTTATAACTCAATCTCACATTGAAATCAGTGTATGGTTGCTAGGGTCATTTGGACCCTCATAACCAGATGGCTGAAATTTCAAACTGAAGAGCTGCTGAATAAAAAGCTAAATAACTCAACACAAATAATAAAAAGTTAACTAATTACAAATTATATATATATACACAGTCCCAAAGGTGCACACCATTTACATAGTAGAATACCTGGGTGCCCGAGCCAACAGAATAAATGTTAAGGTAAACTCAATGTTTCGATCCCTCATAGGGATCTTCCTCAGGAGTGTTTTTGTTTGTACACTCTTGAGGAAGATCCCCGTGAGGGATCAAAACGTCAAGTTAAATAAAAGTTATATATATATATATATATATATATATATATATATATATATATATATATATATATATATACAGAAACTTAAAAAAATGCAGCTTATCCCCAAATTTCAATTAAAACCAATTGTGTGCACATAGGGATGGCTTGGCTTATTGGCTTGGTGTAGCTTTATATTATGGAGTGCTGGGGAGCCATGAATATCTTGTAAATTATATCCTTATAAACAGTGAGTTCTGATGTCATTTCTGTCACATGACTCACTGAAACTTGTGTATTATAATAAATAAAGTACCCCCAGTTACAAAATATGAGGATATTACAAGTTACCTCGGAGTTCCATGACCTGTATAAAAACACTCGGCCTTCGGCCTCGTCCTTTTATATGGTCATGAAACTCCTCAGTAACTTATAAGAGGGTTTAATTTATTCATTATATATTTATTCATAACACTTCTGCTATACAATGAGCTCAGTTGGAGCCTCCTACTAACCTCTTGTCTTCGTGGATGTCCTTCTTTAATGCAAATGTATTTCCAAACCACCCTAATGTTGTGGAGCCCAAACTGTTAGGCCGGTGCCACCTGAGGGTGTGGGGGGGAGCAGTGGCAGAATTAACTCAATGTGAAGGACAATTCACTTCATAAATGGGTGGTTCACTGTTAACTTAATTTTTAGTATGTTACAGAACGGCCAGTTCTAAGCATACTTTCAATTGGTCTTCATTATTAGAGAATCCATTGCTACACAGCAGCTTGTTTAAATAAACTATAGTAGTACTTATCTGTTATCTACTGTGTATCCTGTGCTTGAATGACTGCCCCCATGGCTACACAGCAGCTTGTTTATATAAACTATAGTAGTACTTATCTGTTATCTACTGTGTATCCTGTGCTTGAATGGCTGCCCCCATGGCTACACAGCAGCTTGTTTATATAAACTATAGTAGTACTTATCTGTTATCTACTGTTTATCCTGTGCTTGAATGGCTGCCCCCATGGCTACACATCAGCTTGTTTATATAAACTATAGTAGTACTTATCTGTTATCTACTGTGTATCCTGTGCTTGAATGGCTGCCCCCATGGCTACACAGCAGCTTGTTTATATAAACTATGGCAGTATTTCTGAAGCAAACACATATATTTTACCAGTACAGGACAACAGAACATTATATTTAAATTACTTTAAAGCTTTTATTTTTATATTTACCTTTTCTTTAAGAGGGGGTTGATGCATGTGAATACCATGTATTATAACTACTTCACAGCTGTTGGATTTTTTGGCTCCCCCTATGATTATTTCCATAGCAATGTGATTATAAAAAATAATTATTGGCACTTAATTCTGTTCAGACAATTGCAATTAGACTTAATTATTTATTGTGGATTCATTTTTGGAGTAAATTACTTTTTTTTGCAATTTCACCCACAATTTACTTTCTTGTGATTTGGAAGAGATGACTTCTATTCGTGGGAATGGTCCCATGGGATTAGTGCTGCTCCTGCCATTATATCAAATAGGTGATCAGAGAGGCTGCTGGGAGGGAACTAATGAAACTGGTTATACTGTGTTGTTGGGAAAAATGATAGGATTGTTTATAAAAGGGACTATATAGAAATCCTATTAGAGAATCAGCTGCAAACAGATCTTGCATAGAGATACATTACAAAAGACACTGCAAATGTTTTTCATGTTAATATTTTTTTTAAAAATATTTGTACCACTGTTTTTTCTAAAACTAAAATGATTCATAATTATTGTGATTTAGTTGTTTCCTTTCTAAACCATTTGTGGAGCCAATCGGTCCCTTGTACAGAGAACATGATGCTCTATATCAGGTCTCTGCTCCCAACACTATGAGGAGGGTCCCAGGTATATTTAAACTCCTGCAGGTAAGTACCATAGAACTGTGTAAGGAGGTAAACCAGTAACTTGTGCATAGAGACAGGACTGTCATAAACCTCTAATAACATGTACCCAGGGAATACTGTCAGCTGCTTATTTCCCCTTATATATTTGTCTTCATAAAAGAGGAAGGTTTTTGTTCAGCTCTGTATCACTGTGTGAGAGGGGAATATAGAACCTGCTGACAGTAATAATCTGCTGCATCTTCTGCTTCCATTCTGCTGATTGTAAGAGTGAAATCAGTTCCAGACCCACTGCCGCTGATCCGCTCTGGGGTCCCTGTGTGGCGGGTGCTTGCCCTATAGATCAGCAGCTTTGGTGCCTGCCCTGATTTCTGTTGGTACCAGGCTATGTAACTTTCTCCATCGCTGTAAATAACACTGCTACTGGTTTTACATGTGATGGTGACAGTTTCTCCTGGTGACACAGAGACATAATCTGGAGACTGAGTCAGCACAATCTGCCCATAGGAACCTGAGGATCAAGAAAAACATATAAGTATAGTAACTAAAATAATATAACTGTTACTATACAGTGGTTAATTCTCACCCTGAAGCCAGAGCATGAGTATAGGCAGCAAGCAGCTGTGGGACACCATACTGATCACTGCACACAGGCCTGATACAGATCACTGAGCCCCTGCCTGCACTCACTCATATTTATATCCCCACAAGCACACAGGGAATGTATATTATATGCAAATCAGAGACATAATAAAAGCATCAATGATCAGACATTAGCTCTGATAATACTGGGTAACAGTTCATACATGTAAGGTTATAGCCATATGGTATTATTTAGGAACATCCATGATGGAGAATAATCTGGAGTTGTTGGTGGATAATATACATAGATGAAGCAAGTAATTCTATTGAGCATCAAGAAGAGCTAGCAAGTAATTGTCTAGTGTGGTTCAATGGGGTATAAATTGATGGGATGAGTGGGTCATTCTCCCCTTTTTTGGTCTCCAGTTGTCAAAAGGGTTGATCAGCCGCCAACACTTTTTTCAGTTGGTTTCGGATTGTTTACCAGAAATAAATACTTTTTATAATTACTTTCTATTTTCTATGTGTGACTGTTATTCTAATTTTAAATTGTGACATTTCATTTTCCACCTTCTAAAGCAGCTCTGGGATGGGGGGGGGGTTGCTGACCTTGTAATATGTTCTAAATTGATACATTTAGTTGATACATTTCTTATCTTTGTCCCTGCTGAGCAGAATCTCTGAGTTTTATTAAAGGCAGTTTTAGAATTGATACAATAGTTGTAATATTCCAGAGATGCTGCTGAGAAATGTATTAACTAAACACCAGAGACAGGAACTTTAAACTGGAAAGTAAAATGGAACGTAATTGAAAAATAAAAGTATGTATTTCTGATGAACAGTCTGAAAACAATTGAACTGAAAAAAAGTGTTTGGAAGGTGAACAACCCCTTTAAAAAGAATATTAATGAAATAGTGTGTGAGGAAACCAGTGGCTAAATGTACTGACCACCAGGGAGGCACTGCCCATAGTGTTTGGGTTGAGTCCAAAGAAGAAGCTGACTGGGAACAGGCAGGGCAGATACTTGGCAAACAGGAGAACTTTATTGAAGTACTGAGTCACACCCAATAGCCAAAACCCCACATAGGAATGACCACCAGAGCTAATGTTTAAAGTGTAGATTAGTAGGGAGTAGACTGGCAAGGAGACTAGAAGGATGCTTACACACAAAACCAATATATTAAGCCAACATAGATTGAATTACTACCATTGTACTAAAACAGGCAGGATACTAAAATAAGCAACTTGCTGGCTCTGGAGAAATCGTTCAAGGATAACAAAAGAATCTTGGGACAGGCAAAATACTAGCAGAGTACAAGATATCAGCAAGGCAAAGGGTCCGTAATCAGGTTCAGAACCGGGTATAGGGTCAGAGAAGCAGCGTTCGCATCCAACAGTCGGTTGCATGTAGTTTGTAGCTGGGATGTTTTAATAACTTACAATATAGTCTAACCCTCTGACTGGTCATCTGTGTTTCCTCTCAGCGCATCGGATCTGAAGACATCACGCCATGGAGTGTGGGTCTCTGTTGGGAGCTCATTAGGGATAGACTGCACCTGCCAGTTAAAGCAGAGCAGCTGAGTATAAATAACTAAAAGCCATAGGAACCCCAGAATAGTAATCTGTCTGAAGAGTGATGAAATAAGGCAATAGGCTACAATATACATGGTCCCTGGTTCAAACCCAGCAGAGGGATGGGCATACCTTACATATAGGCATTGTTAACAAGGCAAGGCAGAATGTAAACATTAATACACACAGGGTTTATTAAAGGGTTGACACGGCTACTGGCACTATAGAACAAAGGTCCTAGGTTTAGCATACAGTCGATTAATTAAAGGGGTTGTTCACCTTTGAGATAACCTTTAGGGGCACATTTACTAAGGGTCGAAGTGAATTTTCAAATTCGAATTTCGAACTAATTTTTTGAGTACTTTGACCATCGAATAGGCCAAAATTCGATTTGAAAAAACTTTGAATATTCGACCATTGGAAAATCGAAGTACTGTCTCTATAAGAAAAACTTTGACACTTCGCCACCTTAAACCTGCCGAATTGCTATGTTAGCTTATGGGGACCTCCTAGAACCTATAGAAAGTATTTGGCTAAGTTGTTGTGGAAGTGGAAGGTTTTTTTTAAAAAAATCGTTTGATCAATCGATTAAATCGTTCGATTTGAACGATTTGAATTTGATCGAAAATGGCTAAATTCAATCAAAAAAACTTTAGACTATCGAATTTCTACAATTCAATGGTCGATTTTCGTAGTTTTACCACTTCGATATTCGACCCTTAGCAAATGTGCCCCTTAGTATGATGTAGAGAGTGATATTCTGAGACAATTAGCAATTGGTTTTCATTTTTTTAATATTTGTTTTAGGGTTATTTAGCTTTTTATTCAGCAGCTCTCCGGTTTGCCATTTCTGCAATCTGGTTGCTAAGATCAAAATTACCCTAGCAACTATGCATTGGCTTTAATAAGAGACTGGCATATGAATAGTAGAGACCTGAATAGAAAGACAAGTAATCAAAAGTAGCAATAATAATACATTTGTAGCCTTACAGAGCATTTGCTTTTTAGAAGAGGTCAGTGACACCCATTTGAAAGCTGCAAAGAGTCAAAAGAAAAAGGCAAATAACTATAAAACTGTAAAAAATAAATAAGGAAGACCAATTGAAAAGTTGCTTTTAATTGGCCATTCTATAACATAATAAATGTTACCATGAAGGTGAACCACCCCTTTAAGTGCAGACAAAGGTTTAAGGTTGGTAGATTAATACAGACTGGATCAGGAGCACCTGCTAGAGACAGAGTAGACTTAAGAACTGTCAAGTTTACAATTAACGCCTGTATATAGGCAGTCTCTGCTAGAATCAGGGCCACAATCACAGGGCCCCGCACAACAAAATTTTCTGGTCACAGCCCAGCCATCAAGCCCCACCCCAGATCCTGCCCACTCCACACCACAGCAAAAAGGTCACACAGACATCAGCATTAAACCCCCCACACACGAGATATACAAAGCTATTAGTGGTCAGGGCCCCCAATAAGTTAAAAAAAATATTGGTTCCAGGGCACCCCATAAAAGTTTTTAAAAAAACATTAGTGGTCATGGCCCCTCTAAAAGGAAAATTAATCATTGGTGGCCAGCCCCCCCCCCTATAAATTAAAAAAAATAAACACTGGTGGCCTTGGCCCCCCATCACAAGTTAAAAAGAAACATTATTCGAATAGGATCATAAGGTACATAACCACATAAAAATCAAGCTGGGAATGTATGTCAAAATGTTCTTTATTCTTGCCCGGTTGTATAACAGTGAGAAATACATTCTATTGTATGAATATTTTTTTTCTCCGTAAGCTTTAATAAATACAAAGTTTAAAAAAAAAAGAAAAAAAGAAACATTGGTAGTCTGTAGTCACTTCATCGCAATCATTTTAATTATTTAACCTTCATTTGTAAGTTTCTTTGTAGTGAGTTCATATACAGCTGCCTTATGAGGGGGGCCAACTGAAAAAAACATTAATTCCATTATAAAGTATCAGCAGGCACCAGGTTATCAGCAATAAGTTCAGATCAGACATCTGAAGTAAAATAATAATAGCCAAAGGTTTTTTTTACATAAAAAACATAAAAAAGTAAAGTGGTTTTTCCACTAGATGCCCCTTTTTTATGGTTCCAAATGGAATGATGTAGAACTGTGGCTACTTATATTAGTGCACCAATTCACACAGTGTCAAACTGGAGGGTCTAGGTGCCACAGGGGCCCTAGGGTTGCCATCTGGTCGGTATTTTACCAGCCTGGCCGGTAAAAATGATGGTTGATCCCAATGTTATTAATAGGGAAAAAAGATAAACATATAGGAAGGCCGGTATTTTTTTTTACAGAAACCCTAAGGGGCCCCACTCCCCTCTGGGCCCCCTGACCCAGACGCAACCCCACTACTTGCCCCAGCCATGACTGCCCTTCAGTCCCCCAGCACCAGTCCTCTAGTTGAAGCTCTAATCAGGGCTGGGTGGGAGATCAGGGGACAGTACGAGCCAGTGCAGACAGTAGACAGATGCAGGTCTAGGTCAGCTGGGCCCATAAGAGCCAGGGCTTACTGAGTTTTTACCTGGTGTCCCGCTAGCCCAGTACAACCCTAGATTCACAAACTGTAGGACTGGCCCCCTGGGGAGGGTTGGCTAAGTGGCAGGGGTCTCAGTCTAAATGCCATTTTGGGTGAGATTTGGGGACTATACCTGTATGCTGCACTAGAGATTCCAATTTGAAATCTAAATTTAGGGTTAGATTTGGGATGAAAAAAATATTTTTTAGTTGCAGATATTTTTGGAACTATGGTTGTATGACTGTTCTGCCAATATTTTCCTATATCTTAATTTTAAACAGGGTCCTAAAGGAATACTGTCATGGGAAAAATATATGTTTCAAAACACATCAGTCAATAGTACTGCTGCAGCAGAATTCTGCACTGAAATCTGTTTCCCAAAAGAGCAAACAGATTTTTTGATATTCAATTTTGAAATCTGACATGGGGCTAGACATATTGTCAGTTTCCCAGCTGCCGAAAGTCATGTGACTTGTGCCTGCACTTTAGGATGGAACTACTTTCTGGCAGGCTGTTATTTCTCCTATTTAATGTAACTGAATGTGTCTCAGTGGGACTTGGCTTTTAAGATTGAGTGTTGTTCTTATATCTACCAGGCAGCTGTTATGCATATTGGATACAAAAAATAGAACCGTATATACTATACCCTAAATGGTATTAATTTAGTAAAATCCATAATGGAGAATAATCTGGGGTTGTTCGTGGATAATATACATAGGTGAAGCAAGTAATTCCAGTCAGCAGCAAGAAGGGCTAGCAAATAATTGTCTTGTGTTCATGGGGGTATAGATCGATGGGATGAGTGGGCCATTCTCCTTTTTTAGTCTTCATTTGTTAAAAAGAATATTAATGAAATAGAGTGTTAGGAAACCAGTGGCTAAATGTTCTGACCACCAGGGAGCCTTTTCCCTTAGTGTTTGGGTCAAGTTCAAAGAAGAAGTTGATTGGGAAATGGGCAGGGTAGACACTTGGCAAACAGGAGAACTTTATTGAAGTACGGGCATTGTTAACAAGGGAGGGCAGAAGTCAGGCACAAGTACATATGGGATTAATAAACAGACTTACTTGCAAGGTTGGGAAAATGTCCTAGATTATGCAAACAGTTGGGTTATTAAGTGCAGACAAAGGTTTAAGGCTGGTAGAGTAGTACAGACTGGGTCAGGAGCACCTGCTAGAGACAGAGAGACCAGCAGGAAAGTAGACATAAGAAATGATAAGCTTACAATTCCAGCCTGTATATAGGCAGTCTCTGTTGTGAGGTCTATGAGAACTAACTTTAATTATTGTGGTTATGTTGCTTTAATCTTGGGGACAACAGTTTACCAAGTGCAGGAGGAATATTAGGCTTTGTACCTTCCCTGGGTCATTGAGAGCCACAGAGGGAGGAGCTGGTTGGTTTGACCCATGTTCTGCTGCTCAAGATTAAGGCAGAGTGAAATGGAAAGTGCCATAGCGGGAAGATGAGTCAGACTCCCTAGTACTTACCTACCAGCCTTCCTCTCTAATACAGAGCCCGTTTTTTACAAATAAGATTCCCCCCAATCACATTAGTAAGTGTAAGAATCTTAAGTAACTGCTGAGGTTTCAGCCCAACAAGCACTGCTGCCTTCTTTATGGGGAATATTGGTGAGTATGAGAGTGTCGCCCTCTCTCTGGTGCAGTCAGCAGTGAGTACAATTATAACTGGCCAATCAGAATAGGGATTTTCAATGTTTAAACAGTTATCTGCCATACACTGTAACATCTTTATTGATGATTGTCAAGGACCTGACTGCCATTTCCATAGATTTCACATTTTATTCATTGATCTGTGCTGCATTTAAAGGTATGAGGCAGCAATCTGTGTAGCCACTTATAATCATTTTAATGAATGAACCTTAATTTGTAAGTTTCTTTGTAGTGAGTTCATATACAGCTGCCTTTTGAGGGGGCAAACTGAAAAAAACATTCATTCTATTATGAAGTATCAGCAGGCACCGGGTTATAAGCAATTAGTTTCGATCAGACAACTGGAATAAAATAATAAAAGCCAAAGTGTTTTACGTTATTTTTAAAGTAAAAATAAAAAGTTACGTTGATTTTCCACCAGATTCCCCATTTGTGGTTAAAAATGGAATCATGTGGAAATGTGGCTACTTACATTAGTGCAGCAATTCCCACAGTGTCAAACTGGAGGGTCCAGATGCCACAGGGACCCCCACCCCCTCTGTGCCCCCCTGACCCAGCTGCAACTCCACACCCCCGCCACAGCCGTAAACCCCCTCTGGGCCCCAGCACTGATCCTCTAGTTGCAGCTGTGGTTGTAGCTAAGGGGTAGATCAGGGGACAGTACAGACCCGTGTGAATAGGAGACAAATGCAGGTCTGGGTCGGCAGGGCCCATGAGGGCCGGGGCTTACCGGGTTTTTACTTTGTGTCTAACCGGCCCAGTCCAACCCAGCCCAGTCCAACCCTGGATTCACAAACTGTAGGTCTGGGCCCCTGGGCAGGGTTGACAAGGGCCTCAGACTAAATGCCAGTTGGGTGTGAGATTTGGGGACAATACCTCTATGTTACACTAGAGATTCCAATTTGAAATCTAAATTAAGGTAAGATATTTTTGGAACTGGGTTGTATGACTGTTCCGACAATATTTTCCTATATCTTAAGTTTAAACGGGGCCCTAACAAAAGATTGAAAAGAAAAAAATCAAAAGCCACTTCATTAGGAGCCTAAATGCACTTGTAGGGACACCTGGTGGTAACTCATGGAAATGTCTTGCTTTTAGCATTGTCTCAACTCTCATTACTTGTTCACTCAACAATCGAGCACCACATTGTGATTTTTGGGAGGATGTAAATGGTCAATATAACAAATTATGTAATGTATCACCCTTGAGAAAGTTCTTATGGGTTGAAACATTATATCTTAGGAGTATAACAATGAGGAGGAGATGGACTGTAACCCTATGGCTTGAGACACATACTTTTCTTTTTTGCTTATTTTGATCACCTTATTTACTAAAATAGGTGCTAAATGTCACAGGTGCAGTTGCTTATAGCAACCAATCAGTAACTAGCTCTTATTTGTCTACTGAGAATTAAAGAAAAAATCTGATTGGTTGCTACGGGCAAATACAGAACACTGGTACATTTGGCTCTTCTATTATTAAACCAGGACAATTGGCCACAACAACCAAATTATATTGATTTGCCCAGCACCATTAGTTCACCACCAGAATGTGAAATCAAGTATCTGCATAGTTGCTTTGGTCAGCTCCAAATATCTAAGTAAATCATAGAGAATTCTCCTATTCATGGGAATGGGCTGCTCCTGCCATTATATCAAATGGGAGAGCTCAGTGATCAGAGAGGCTGCTGGGAGGGAACTCATGAACTGTACTGGTTATACTGTGATGTTGGATAAGATTATAGGATTGTAAAAAAAATCAAACAAAACGTTGATGCAGGAATCCTTATAGAGAACTAGTTTCTAACAGAAAGACTTGCATAGAGAGTCTCCCTCTGCACATATCTTAATATTCACATTTTTATTCTACTCTTTATTCTACAGCTGCTTCTTCCTTTTCTAAAACTAAATGTATTTATATATCTGTGGTTTAGTTATTTCCTTTTTTCCATTTTTTTTTCAGAGAAAGTGCTGCTCTATATTATAAAAGAGGAAGGTTTTTGTTCAGCTCTGTATCACTGTGTGAGAGGGTTCCAACCATGCTGCTGACAGTAATAATCTGCTGCATCTTCTGCTTCCATTCTGCTGATTGTAAAAGTGAAATCAGTTCCAGACCCACTGCCACTGAACCGCTCTGGGGTCCCTGTGTGTCGGGTGTTTGCCTTATAGATCAGCAGCTTTGGTGCCTGCCCTGATTTCTGTTGGTACCAGGCTATATAATTGCTAACACTGCTACTGGCTTTACATGTGATGGTGACAGTTTCTCCTGGTGACACAGAGACATAATCTGGAGACTGAGTCAGTACAACCTGCCCATAGGAACCTTAGGATATGAACAAATACAACCAGAAAATCTGTTATCAATACATATTTATGTAACATCACTATTATTATCTGTATATTTACTGTGCTCACCCTGAAGCCAGAGCATGAGTATAGGCAGCAAGCAGCTGTGGGACACCATACTGATCACTGCACACAGGCCTGATACAGATCACTGAGCCCCTGCCTGCACTCACTCATTTTTATATCCCCACAAGCACACAGGGAATGTACATGTAGATTAAATGCAAATCACAGAGCAGTATTAAGTACTGAAATCATTATGTTACTGGTACCTGTTCTACTGGAGTAAATACAGTTTCTATTCCCCTGTTTCATGTTAATGTCCCTGCACTGCACTCATTATTTACCCTCATTTATCAAGTTAAATTCAGTGCCACACATTCAATGGGTTGCTGCAGTTTAATTTTTATTGATTAAGATTAAAAATGCTTTTGTATTTTTAAAATAATGATATTAACCATGCAAGATGGAAATCCAAGAGGTTTGTTTGGCCACACTCACAGTACTCCAGCTACTCTTTATTAAAGGACCAGTAACATCAAAAAAAAATTTAAAAAAATTCGTTAGTACACAATGAAAAAAAAACCAAGACAAATTATCCTTTACAATTGGAAAGTCTTTATGAAGAAATAACTTGTCCATGCTAGAAGCGCCCCTGTTCTGTAGCGGCCCGACTCCATCTCCTTTTAGTTTACACAGGCTGGCGCCAAACCAAACAATTAGGCTGGTCTCCCGATCCAAAACTTACACAGTCTCTCTCTCCTAAACCTACAGTAGCATGGAAAGTGGCAGCTAAAGGATCCAGCCAGGGAGAAGAAATCAATCTCTGCTGGATGGATGGTCGGCCTGTTGCCTTTTCAGAAGATGAGGGAACGTGAGTTTTGGTAAGTTATTTCTTAATAAAGATTGTAAAGTATAATTTGTCTTGGTGTTTTTTTTCATTATGTACTAACAAATTTTTTTACATTTTTTTTTGATGTTACTGGTCCTTTAAACACAGGCGCTCCACCTCTAGCAGGGTTTCAAATCATAATGCACCAAAAGTCCAAATCTTGCATTTAATCATATGTATTTCTAAGCAGGTGAAAATCTCCTACCTGCCAAGTTTAAAGTCCAAGTAGTATAGTAGTATAATCATTAACGTCCATATATGCTGAAAAATAAATGTCACATTGTTAGTTAAGTTAAAAAAAAAAAAACTTTTGTAACTTTGTGTATCATTCCAATGGTTCCAGTATGTTTAGACTATGTATCCATTTCTTTCACACTGTAGGAGCAGCTTTATCGCCTGTCCAATGACAAAAACTTTAGTTAAATCTTCCCAGCCTTTTACCTTGAACCAGAAAGAAAAAGCTGCTTTTCCCTTCTCAATCTGTGCCACCGACCTGCCCTGTTCCGCCATCTAATATACCCACCAAAGCAGGAGCTCCTGTCTGTCCCATGGAGAATCCATACCGCCTGCCCAGGTACCCAACTGTTACCACTCGGTCCAGACCTTACCATACGATGCCCATGTCGATTCAGCCACAGACGATCTCACTAACCCACCAATCCGATCATCCCGAGCTGCCACAGATGCTCCGGGAAGTGATGGCCTTCCTCGTCTGCCGTTGGTGCCAGTTGTCAAAAGCGCTCCCACTAAAACCGAGGTAAAGAGTCAACAATCTCATTTTTAACTCCCGGGAGGTGCACCGCCCAAAAAACCACATTGAGTTGCTAACATCGTAAAACCAAAACCCTCAAAAGTCGCACAACCTCAGCCGAGGAAGCCGACTGCTTGTTTACAGCCTGCACCACCCCCATGTTATCCATCACAAATATCACCCTCCTGTTTCTCAACTCGTCACCCCAAATAAACAAGGCAATTATAATGGGAAACATTTCCAAAAAACAAAGGTTCCTTGTCAACCCAAGCTCAGTCCAGTTGTCCGGCCACTCCCTCACGCACCACCTGCACCAAAACCGTGACTGCCAGCTGCATCTGTGAAAAGCTGCATTTCCTTATTAGTGACCTCGCTCTCGGGGAATATCAGACTCCCGTTAAATGTGTCAAGGAACCGACGCCAAATTACCAAGTTATCTCTCCTTTGGTAACCACACATGGTGCCGTGGCCCCAGACAGCAATTTACCCAACCTGCGACAGAATACCCTGCCCATAATAATCACTCTGCAAGCAAAATTTAGCCTGCCCAGCAGTGACTGCACTTCTCTCACTGTGGCCTTCTGCCGTTTCTCCAATCTAATCACCCAACTTTTCAACTCGCTCAATTTGTCCGCTGGTAGGAGGCATTCATCCGCCCGCATATCAATTTCCAATCCCAGAAAACAGAGGCAAGTTACCGGTCCCACCGTCTTTTCAGGTGCTAAAGGGACCCCAAATTCTCTCGCCATCTCTTGCAATGTCTCCAACACGTGCAGGCACTCATCTGAGATCTGAGATTTTTTGTGCAGACTAACACAATTTACACATGTGGATTATGATTGGATATTATTCAGTACAGATGTTTAATCACTATATACCTCTATACCACATGATGAAGGCATTCAGTACATAGAAGAGGCTCTTCTTGTAACAAAAATCCCACAGAATATGATTTACTATTTAAATGAATTACTTTTTCTGGTACTTAAGAAAAATGATTTCAGGTTTGATAATGCTTTTTTTATACAGATACAAGGTACCGCTATGGGAAGCAACCTTGCATCCAGTTATGCCAATATTTTATATACTATATTGAGCAGGGAATAATTTTTGGACAGAATGAATTTACACCATACATTTAATGCTCTCTACACTTTGTGGATGATATATTCCTACTATGGATTTCTGATGAATCCAGGTTAGGTGAATTTTTAGCATACATCAACTCACAACATCCCACTATAAAACTCACAGCTGAATATGATTCTAAATCTGTACATTTTTTAGATGTAAATTTAATTAAAAATGGTAACATTTTGGAAACAGACTTGTACATCGAACCCACTGAATGCAATAACATGTTACATAAAGAAAGTTACTATACACCAAGGGGCAGATTCCCTAAAGGGCAAAGTGTCTAACGCTGGTGAAAATTCACCAGAGTGACATCATTTTGCAACTTCACTGATTTACTAACGGGCGCAGGCGTCATTTCGCTAGTGAAAGAGATAGACGCTAGCGTTACTTTGCACTCCAACACCAGACAATTTTCACTTTGCAATAGAAGAAACATCAATAATAAACATCAAGAAGTAAGGCATTCATTTAATTGAAAGAAACTTTAGAGGAACTTATAAGTTGACCTGGTGGCATTTCCAAATTTTTATGTATTTTTGAGAGAGTATAAATAACAGGAATTAATGGATTATCTGATACCAATTGTCCTTGTCCTTATTCACTTGATAAAGGTTATTGAACCCGAAACATGTTGTGTTTACCACTGCCTGGAATAAAATGTTGTTTGCAGTAATACTGCTGGAGTTCCTCTTCCTTCTCCTTTACTTGGATCTTTTGCAGCAGTTGCAGCACAGAGCAACTATTAAGGAATTGGATGCATATCATTTGGAAAAGCTGTGCTAACCACCATCCCCCTCTTCTATTTTGTCCTTGTGCTTCTGTTAGTGACCAGCCATGCTTATCATTTTACAGGAGTTTTTGTTTCATTTTTGCACAGTTTTATAGCTACAGTGACACCTAATGGTGACATTTTAAAACTGATGTTGATAAGGACTTTAACACTATTGATAAGTTTCATGATGGATTTATGATGTCATTCAGCTCTGAAAATTCACAGTGGGGAGGGTATTTAAAGGGCTATTTAGTCACATTGTATTATCCTTGATAAAGGTCCCCAGGCCAGACTGAAACGTCAAATTGTGATGTGTGAAAAAAAAAACCGGCTGTATCCATGTCTGAATGTAAAGGTGGTCATACACGGGCCGATAAAAGGTGCCAACAGACCGAGTCTGCAGCTTATTGGCCCATGTATGGGGCCCCCCTACGGGCTTCCCCGATCGAGATCTGACTGAAAGTTGGCCAGATCTTGATCGGATGGGACTAAAAATCAGGTTGGATCGTGGCCACATCTGTTTTGTTGATGCGGTCCCACGATCCGACTGCCCATTCCCATTTGTTAGGATCTGATCGTTGGGCCCTAGAGCTCACGATCGGATCAGCCCGATATTGCCCAAATGAGCAGATCTCTCTGTGTATGGCCCCCTTAAGGCTCTAAACTAGCAGTGCTGGATGTATCAGTGTCACAGAGACATAAAGGAGTCATTTGCATGTTTCTACCCATAATTACTTAAAAGGGTGTTGATCCATGTGAATACCTTGTATTGTAACTACTGACAGGTCTTGGGCTCCTTTTATCCCAGCTCCCCCTATGGTTATTCTCATAGAACCTAATTCTAAAAATAGTTATCAGCTCTCATCAGACAATTACTAATTAAAGGCAAATTCATTATTATTTGTTGTGGATTCAATTTTTGACCTTTTTGTGATTTCACCCACAATTTATTTTATTGTGGTTTAGAAGTGAGGAGACTCACATTTGGGTATGAAATACACTTGAAGTTACACCTAGTGGTCTCTCTGTATAACAAACACATATTTATATCTCACTTTTAGCTTTGTGTTAAGTCTCAGTTTTATATTTAAAGCAGGTACAGTTTGTTCTCACAATATTTGTGCATCTCTTCTTGGTTCCTGGGATGGGAAGGTGTAGATAAGCACTATAATTTACATTATGTGTCACCCTAGACATTGAAAAATATAATGTGACATCAGTATAACCTGAGAGAGACAGGACTGTCACCCTATAATAACACAAAATTGTTTCTATAGCTGTCATAGGCTTATTTAACATGGTATGTGCTAAACTGCACCAGTGCAATTACTCATAGCAACCGGCAACTTCTTTTGATTGATCACTTAGCAAGAGGTGTATCCCAACAGACTGACACCATACACACTATTTCTCACATAACCAAACATTAATCTGAAATACTGACCACAGAATTCTATACATTTTATACTAAAACTGACTAATTCATAAATTCATAAATTTGCTGCAGAATATTTGCAGGAAATATTACCCAGTGGTAATTTAGTTTGACAGACACCAATGTTCAAACTGCTTGAACAGCATTTGCATCGCTTTACTCATGGGACCTGCATAGGGTTGCCACCTGTCCGGCTTTGAACCAGACAGTCAGGTTTTTATGGGTACAGTCCGGTTTGAAACAATGTGCCCGGGTATCTCAGTTCTGAAAACTGAAATCAGCAGCACCTATTGCTAATACAGTTAGTATTCATTTTATTGTAGTTATCATGTCTGACAGTAACATGTATCTATCTCACTGTTAGCTAAAACGTTAAGTGTTCAGGTAATTGAGCCATTACTGGCTGAAGGTGCCCAATAGAGGAGGAGAGATTGTTTGCAGCTTTTGTAGCATGATGATGGTTGCTGGCTTCTTAGCTGTCGCTGGTGATAAAACATGTTTTATGTATTATAAGATTAACCCCTACTGTTGAGATTATAGGAGTATTGTAATATAAGTCTTATTTTGAGATTAACTCATTATAAGGCATTGGGGCAGATTCACTAAAGGGCGCAAAAGGCAAACGCTAGCATCAGTTCACCTGAAATCCCATCTGCATAGAGGGCAATTCGCTAGCAAAGGAGACCGTCACTAGCGTTCGTTCGCACCCTATCACCGTTACGGTCCACAAATTCAAGATGCAAATTTTACGCTACCTCTTTCGCCAAAGTTTTCTTCACCACCTCAGACCAGATGAACTAAAACAAACCTTCATCCTCCTCAATCAGACTTTTACTTTTTTTAAAGTGGGATTGCCTTCATAAGTTCTGAATATGAAGTTTTTTGTGTTACCATTTTTTTGAGGGGCATGGAACATTTATTTGTTTTAGGGAGGGCTCATGTCTAGGGCATTAGAGGATCTCTTTTGTCTTTATTCTGATTCCTTGGACATTAGTAATAAAAAGTGGCCACTTCAAGCAATTTCAGCAACATCAGTAATAAAGATGTCCATACAACTGTAATGTGGGTGCCCTATTCAAATTGACGGCTTAGAAGGACTAATGAAGTTTTATTAGGCAGAAATGAATGCTAGTGAAACTTCGCTATGAAATGCTCACACTACCAATGTAACACTACTAAAAAGTCACCAGCGTTCGGCAGCAGAGAAGCAACTTGACATTTTAGTGAATTAATGTAGTGGTAACAAATTTGAGCCTGGCAAAGTGTCTGTTGGTGACAATTCATCATCATTTATTTATATAGCACTGACAAGATAGGCATTGCTTTTTTGGCCCCAGAGTCTTACCATGACTTAAAATACCCCTATGAGCTCAATACCAGTAAAGAGGTTGATGTGAATCATACATCAATTTATAAACCAAGTTTTAAAGGATTAGTTCAGTGTGAAAATAAAAACTGGGTAAATAGATAGGCTGTGCAAAATAAAAATTTATCTAATATAGTTAGTTAGGCAAAAATGTTATGTCTAAAGGCTGGAGTGATTTTATATATAACATGTCAGTCAGAGCACTACTTCCTGCTTTTCAGCTCTCTTGGTTTACACTGACTTGTTACCCTGGTTACCAGGCAGTAACCAATCAGAGACTTGGGGGGAGCCACATGGGTCATATCTGTTGTTTTTGAATCTGAGCTGAATGCTGAGGATCAATTACAAACTCACTGAACAGAAATGTACCATGTGGCCCCCCTTCAAGTCACTGACTAACTCAGTGTTAGAGAGCTGAAAAGCAGGAAGTTGGATTCTGGCTGTTTTATTAGACATCTGTTCACTCCAGCCTTTATACATTACATTTTTGGCTAACTAACTATATTAGAAACATTTTTACTTTGCACAGCCTATCTATTTACCCAGTTTTTATTTTCACACTGAACTATTCCTTTAACAGCCAGTCACATCTTAAGAGCAAACAACCCTCTTTCTTATGGCATAAAGTTGAAAATATTGTTTCTAAAAAGTTTGTCCTGACATAATTTCAGGAACACGGCCAGTCACATGCAGGGTGCCTAACAGCATATATTCATGTTTATTAGGGGTCCCATTTGCTGTTGTTGCCTTAAGACAAATAGCTGCAGATTTCTTGGAAGGCTAGCATATTGGTTTAGAAAATTGAAGCTGCTCTGTGGTGTTGCTACTACTGCAACTCCTCTGGGCAAGACAAACTAAATAAACATAAATAATATGTGTATGGTGTTGAATTCTGCCTTTAAAGGAATAGTTCAGTGTGAAAATAAAATGTGTAAATAGATAGGCTGTGCAAAATAGTGATGGGCGAATTTGCGCCGTTTTGCTTCGCCGAAAAACTTAGCAAATTTTGCGAAACGGCGAAAAATTCACGAAACGGCGCCGCAAATTTTCGCGGCCGTTTCGTGAAATATTCGCTGGTGGCAAATCACGTAAATCTAATATAATCTAATCTAATATAGTTAGATAATTACAAAATCTAATGTACAGTATAAAGGCTGGAGTGAACAGAAGTCTAATAAAACAGCCAGAATCCAACTTCCTGCTTTTCAGTTCTATAACTCTGAACTATTCCTTTAAAGGTGGAACATTACCTATAGATTGCAAGGCAAGAGAGTAATTAACAAAAAACATGTTAAGAAACCATTAAAAAGCTAGAAATGTGTCTTTGGTATTGTGAGATTAAGAGACTGAGATTATATAGGAATCCTATTAGAGAATCAGCTTCAAAATAGACCTTGTATAGAGGTACATTACAATATACACTGCACATTTTCTTATGTTTAATATTTTAAAAAAAGATTTATGCCATTGTTTTTTCTAAAACTAAAATAATTTATAATTGTGTGATTTAGTAGTTTCCTTTCTAAACCATTTGTGGAGCCACTGGGCCCCTTGTACAGAGAAGCTAATTCTCTATATCAGGTCACAGTCTCTGCTCCCAACACTTTTAGGGGGGGTCCCAGGTCTGTATGAGCACCTGCAGGTAAGTACCATAGAACTGTGTAAGGAAGGTGAGTAGAACCAGTAACTTGTGCACAGGGCCGGATTTACATAACGGGCACCCCTAGGCCCACTGCCGCCCCCCCTTTATTCATGCAAATTTACATAATCAGGACCCGAGCAATGTGGATTGGGCACGGGAAATTTACAAATTGATTGTATCTTCTGTGCATCCCCAGTGTTTTTGAACCAATGTGGGTGTGGTTGGGCAGCATGCCGCCCCCCTAAAATCCTGCTGCCTAGGTGCATAGTGACAGGACTGTCATAAACCTCTAATAACATGTACCCAGGGAATACTGTCAGCTGCTTATTTCCCTTTATATATTTGTCTTCATAAAAGAGGAAGGTTTTTGTGCAGCTCTGTATCACTGTGTGAGAGGGTCGCTCCTACTCTGCTGACAGTAATAATCTGCTGCATCTTCTGCTTCCATTCTGCTGATTGTAAGAGTGAAATCTGTTCCAGACCCACTGCCACTGAACCGCTCTGGGGTCCCTGTGTGTCGGGTGTTTGCCTTATAGATCAGCAGCTTTGGTACCTGCCCTGATTTCTGTTGGTACCAGTGGAGATAGCTGGTAGAGCCATATATAACACTGCTACTGGCTTTACATGTGAGGGTGACAGTTTCTCCCGGTGACACAGAGACATAATCTGGAGACTGAGTCAGTACAATCTGCCCATAGGAACCTGAGGAATGATCAAAAACAGTTAGTAAAAATGAACCAATCTTCAGCTTGAAACACCTCGAAGGATAATATATCCTCTAAAGTGTTACTCTGTTAGACTTAGAATCTGTTTATATTTGATTGGCACTTCTCACCTTGAAGCCAGAGCATGAGTATAGGCAGCAAGCAGCTGTGGGACACCATACTGATCACTGCACACAGGCCTGATACAGATCACTGAGCCCCTGCCTGCACTCACTCATATTTATATCCCCACAAGCACACAGGGAATGTATATTATATGCAAAACAGAGATGTAATAAAAGCATCAATGATCAGACATTAGCTCTCATAATACTGGTAACAGTTCCTACATGTAATGCAATAATCTGGGGTTGCTGGTGGGTAATATACATAGCTGAAACAAGTAATTCCAGTCAGCAGAAAGAAGGACTAGCAAGTAATTGCCTTGTGTACATGGAGGTATAGATAGATGGGATGAGTGGGTGGTTTTAAAAGAATATTAAGAATATAGTGTTAGGAAACCAGTGGCTAAATGTACTGACCACCAGGGAGCCACTGCCCATAGTATTTGGGTCGAGTCCAAAGAGGAAGCTGATTGGGAAATGGGCAGGGTAAATACTTGGCAAACAGTAGAACTTTATTGAAGTACGGGCATTGATAACAAGGGAGGGCAGAAGTCAGGCACAAGTACACTTGAGGTTAATAAACAGGTTGGCAGGCTTACTTGCAATGTAGGGCAACATTCCTAGATTAAACAAACAGTGGGGTTATTAAGTGCAGACCAAGGTTTAAGGCTGGTAGAGTAGTACAGACTGGATCAGGAGCACCTGCTAGAGACAGAGAGACCAGCAGCAAAGTAGACATAAGAAATGATAAGCTTACAATTCAAGCCTGTATATAGGGAGGTTTATGGGAATGAGCTGTAATTATTGTTGTTATGGTGCTTTAATCTTGGGGACAACAGTTTGCCATGTGAAGGAGGAATATTAGGCTTTGTACCTTCCCTGGGTCATTGAGAGAATCAGAGGGAGGAGCTGGTTGGTTTATCCCATGTTCTGCTGCTTGAGATTAAGGCAGAGGTCTATAAATAGGGTTTAAAGCTATAGAATAATATATACCTCAGTACCCAACACTTTCTTGAACATGTATCATGGTACAAAATCGAGTTATAAAGATCCATTCCCTGGAATCTATGTAGGGTGGTTTAATCCCCCATTTCCTAGGTTAAGTGGAACCTTACAGCAACACCTACAATAATGAACATGATGCAACAAGGTAACAACTTAAATAAAATAAAGAGTGGTTGAGGTATGAGATATTTATATTAATGACTTTATTGAATGTACAATTTCAACATATTCTATCAAATGGTTCATGAGCAATTGTTTCTAGCAAACATGTGTACTGTATCATTCTGCACTTGATCAAAGATCCAAAGTCTCTGGGATCTATGTAGGGTGATATCATTCCTCCATTTTCCAGGTAAATAGGTTCAACTTGTCTATAGCCTTTGACAGCTGGTACAATAGATATTGATATTTGAATAATCAATTAGCTTGGAGAAACATTATACATGGCAAGTACTACACAATATTCTGAATCAGTCTTCATCAAAACTAGATAGATTTAACAACTTTGTATCTACCAATATCTTAAAAACATGTAATGGAAGAATGCACATTTTATCATCTATCTTGTGTTATTACATGAGTTGAGGGAATTACGCGAATAAATCCGCTTGAATTGCCTTACTGACCACCGGATAAAGGATATAAACATTTAAAGGCAACTGAAATATACTTGAATATTGGCTATAGATATGAATATAATATAACACATCTATTTGATAAGATAGGCTGTTACATGGAAACTGTACAATATATGTTATTATGTAAATATTAACATTGTTGTTATAGATCATATGACTCGTTTATTTTTTCTATGTATGTTTTATGTAAAAAGAGAACATTACTGTAAAATGTCATTAATATGACTATATATACTTGAAAATACTTAATAAAAAATTATTGAAATCGAGATTAAGGCAGAGGTAACTGGAAAGTGCCACAGTGGGAAGGTGAGTCAGACTCCCTAGTACTTACCTACCAGCCTTCCTCTCTAATACAGAGCCATTTTTTACACATATGATTCCCCCCAATCACATTAGTAAGTGAAATGAATCTTAAGTAACTGCTGAGGTTTCAGCCCAACAAGCATTGCTGCCTTCTTTATGGGGAATATTGGTGAGTATGAGAGTGTCGCCCTCTCTCTGGTGCAGTCAGCAGTGAGTACAATTATAACTGGCCAATCAGAATAGGGATTTTCAATGTTTTAAACAGTTACCTGCCATACACTGTAACATCTATATTGTGGATTGTCAAGGACCTGACTGCCATTTCCATAGATTTCACATTTTATTCTTTGATCTGTGCTGCATTTAAAGGTGTGAGGCAGCAATCTGTGTAGCCACTTATAATCATTTTAATGAATGAACCTTAATTTGTAAGTTTCTTTGTAGTGAGTTCATATACAGCTGCCTTATGAGGGGGGTAAACTGAAAAAAACATTCATTCTATTATAAAGTATCAGCAGGCACCAGATTATCAGCAATTAGTTTCGATCAGACAACTGGAGTAAAATCATAAAAGCCAAAGGGGTTTTTTACGTTATTTTTAAAGTAAACATAAAAAGTAAAGTTGATTTTCCCTTAGATAACCCTTTTTGTAGTTCCAAATGGAATCATGTGGAAGTGTGGCTACTTACATTAGTGCAGCAATTCACACAGTGTCAAACTGGAGGGTCCAGGTACCACAGGGACCCCCACCCCCTCTGTTCCCCCCTGAACCAGCTGCAATTCCACACCCCCGACACAGCTGTAAACCCCCTCTGGGCCCCAGCACCGGTCCTCTAGTTGTGGCTGTGATTGTAGCTAAGGGGTAGATCAGGGGACAGTACAGACCCATGTGAATAGGAGACAAATGCAGGTCTGGGTCGGCAAGGCCCATGAGGACCGGGGCTTACCGGGTTTTTACTTTGTGTCTTACTGGCCCAGTCCAACCCTGGATTCACAAACTGTAGGACTGGCCCCTGGGCAGGGTTGGCTAAGTGGCAGGGGCCTCAGACTGAATGCCAGTTGGGTGTAAGATTTGTGGACAATACCTCTATGCTATACTAGAGATTCCAATTTGAAATCTAAATTAAGGTTAGATATTTTTGGAACTGGGTTGTATGACTGTTCCGACAATATTTTCCTATATCTTAAGTTTAAACGGGGCCCTATCAAAAGATTGAAAAGAAAAATATCAAAAACCACTTCATTCAGTAACTAGCTCGTATTTGTCTACTGAGGATAAAAGAAAAAATCTGATTGGTTGCTACGGGCGAATACAGAACACTGGTACAGTTGGCTCTTCTATAATTAAACCAGGACAATTGGCCACAAAAACCAAATTATATTGATTTGCCCAGCACCATTAGTTCACCACCAGAATGTGAAATCAAGTATCTGCATAGTTGCTTTGGTCAGCTCCAAATATCATAGTAAATCATAGAGAATTCTCCTATTAATGGGAAAGGGCTGCTCCTGCCATTATATCAAATGGGAGAGCTCAGTGATCAGAGAGGCTGCTGGGAGGGAACTCATGAACTGTACTGGTTATACTGTGATGTTGGGTAAGATAATAGGATTGTAAAAACATAAAATGTTGATGCAGGAATCCTAATAGAGAACTAGTTTCTAACAGAAAGACTTGCATAGAGAGTCTCACTCTTCACATGTCAATCAGGTGTGAGCACTGCGCAGAGGCCAATTAAGGAAATGGTCAGCAGCACCAGAGATTTATGTGAATCCACCGATCCACAGAGTATACAAAAAATGTTCCTGAGTCTGGTGCGCTTGTTCGATATAGAATCCCCAATAATAAAGATAGAAATTCTATAAAGTGTATTACAGTTTTCCCGACAGGTAAGTAGGTTTATCTACTCACAAATTAGCTTGATTTTATGCTTGTCACAGGGATCGTTGCAGCGTGCACTGGAAGTATTCACATTTTTATTCTACTCTTTATTATACAGCTGCTTCTTCCTTTTCTAAAACTAAATGTATTTATATATCTGTGGTTTAGTTATTTCATTTTTTCCATTTTGTGAAGCTTACACAGAGAAGGTGCTGCTCTATATTATAAAAGAGGAAGGTTTTTGTTCAGCTCTGTATCACTGTGTGAGAGGGTTGCTGTTATATTGCTGACAGTAATAATCTGCTGCATCTTCTGCTTCCATTCTGCTGATTGTAAGAGTGAAATCAGTTCCAGACCCACTGCCGCTGAACCGCTCTGGGGTCCCTGTGTGTCGGGTGCTTGCGTGATAGATCAGCAGCTTTGGTGCCTGCCCTGATTTCTGTTGGTACCAGGCTAACAAGCTGGTAGAGCCACTTACAAGGCTGCTACTGGCTTTACATGTGAGGGTGACAGTTTCTCCTGGTGACACAGAGACATAATCTGGAGACTGAGTCAATACAATCTGCCCATAGGAACCTGAGGATTAAGAAAAAAATACGAGTATAGTAACTAAAATGATATAACTGTTCCTGTAATGGAAGTGTTTTGTGCTGATTCTGTATAATTATTAGACAGTGATTAATTCTCACCCTGAAGCCAGAGCATGAGTATAGGCAGCAAGCAGCTGTGGGACACCATACTGATCACTGCACACAGGCCTGATACAGATCACTGAGCCCCTGCCTGCACTCACTCATATTTATATCCCCACAAGTACACAGGGAATGTACATGTAGATTATATGCAAATCACAGAGCAGTATTAAGTACTTAAATCATTATGTTACTGGTATCTGTCCTACTGGAGAAAATACAGTTTATATCCCCTGTTTCATGTTAATGTCCCTGCACTGCACTCATTATTTACACTCATTCATCAAGATAAATTCAGTCTCAACTATTAAATATCTGGGGGTGAATTTAAGAGATGATTTAGAAAGAGCATATCAAGATAATTATGTTCCATTGTTAGCTTCTATTCAAAAGGCAATCGATAACTGGAAGAACATTAAGATATCTTGGTTTGGCAGAATTCAAGCGATAAAGATGGTGGTCATGGCCAAAGCCCTATACTTTTTCCAAGTCCTACCAATAGATGTACCCTCCCACTTTCTTTACTACATTAAGATTGATTTTCACAAGATTCATTTGGGGAGGGAAACCCCAGAGGCTAAGCTATAAGCACATAACTCAAATAAAAGAAAAAGCAGGAATGGGAGTCCCAGATCCTTATTTAGATTTTATAGCAGTGCATTTGATTAGACTATTGAACTGGACGACAAGGAAAGGGAAAAAAGACTGGTGTGAATAAGAACAAGGGTGGTGCCACTATCCACTAGAACATTCATTATGGGATAATAAATGGGCAGTGAATAAGTCTATGCAACAACATCCATTAATTAGTACAACCTTGAAAATATGGCATAAGAACAAAATAACATTGCACCTGACGAAAGCACCCTATGTGCTACAACTCTTAAGATATAATCCAAACTTCCCTCCGGGTATGGAAAGGGGAGCATTCGCTATATGGGAGAACTTGGACGATAGACCCACTAAGGTACAGGATTTGGTTAAAGGAGCAAGTTGAGCTCACTAGAGGACTTGCAAAGGAGATGGGGGAAATACCCAAGAGATTTATGGGGTTACTACCAACTGCACCATTTTTTAAATATTAACAGAGAAAGAGAATGGGACAGACCCCTAACAGAGTGGGAGCGGATAATAGATCAAGATCAAGAAGTGATTAAACCTTTATCCAAAATGTATAATATGGTACTAAACACAGAGGAATTTAAATCATTTTCAGAGAGAGAATTTGGTAGAAATATACAAGAACATGAATGGATAAAGATCTTTAAATATGGGAATAAGATGACAAGGGTTGTGAAAGTAAAAGAAGCTATATATAAAATGGTGACAAGATGGCACTATACTCCTGTCAAACTCCATAAGATGCACCCACAGACATCCAACCTATGTTGGAGATGTAATAAAGAGGTGGGTACACATATACATATCTGAATAACGTGTTCAAGATTGAAAGACTACTGGTCCCAGGTATTAGAGAGCATACACAAAATAACATCTATCAAAATTTGTGTAGATGATTATGCAGTAATACTATTGAATGTGAACCTAGAGAAAGCTAAGATGTTGGATGACTTACTTACCTTTCAACTAATCCAGGCTGCTAAAGCACTTATTCCAAGTCAAAGGAACCTTCTACATATAATAACTGGTTAAAATCTGTGGATGAAATAAGAGTATTAGAGGAATTAACACATGTACATCACAATAATAGTGCAATGTATTGGCAAATATGGTCTCCCTGGCATAGATTTATAGAATCAATGGAAATGGGGAAGACCTAGGGAAAATGATCTGGAAAGTGTATTAAGTATGAGACCTGAAATTACTGATAGAGTGGATGTCTTATATTGTGGGCAATACATGATATGATAAATGTAGTAACAAAAAGCACTTAATGAGATGTAATGAAGACTGGTACTTGATATTACCCTGTACCCTCATCCCTTTTTTCTGTACCCTTTCCTTTTTTTGTTTGGAAAAAATTGATGAAATAAAGAAATTAAAAAAAAAAAAATTTCAGTGCCACAAATTCAATGGGCAAATGTTTTTGTTTCCATTGATTAAGCTGCACATAAAAAGGCTTTTGTTATTTTTAAAATAAAGATATTAACCACACAGGATGGAAATCTGAAAGTTTTTTTGGCCCCACCCACAGTACCCCAGGGACTTATTAAACACAGGCGCTCCATCCCCAGCAAGGTTGTAAATCATAATATCTCCTATAAATTACAGGGGAGTTGACCGGTATGAAAAAATAAAAGCATATATATTTTTTTTATATCAGTATAAAGAATATCTTTAGAGTGTTGATCCATTAATTAGTAGGACGGTAGGTGTGTTTAAATCATTTCTATTCACCAGTATTTGCAATAGAAGAAACATCAATAATAAACATCAAGAAATAAGGCAATCATTTCATTCAAAGAACCTTTAAAGGAACTTACTGGTTGACCTGGTGGCCTTTCCAAATTGTTATGTATTTTTGGGAGAGTATAAATAACAGGAATTAATGGATTATCTGGTACCTATTGTCCTTGTGCTTCTGTTAGTGAACAGCCATGCTTATCATTTTACAGGAGTTTTTGTTTCTTTTTTGCACTGTTTCATAGCTACAGTGACACCTAGTGGTGTTGGTTTAGTAACATTTGAAAAACTGACTTTAACTTATTGATAAGCTTCATGATGGATTTATGAAGTTATTCGGCTCTGGAAATTCAAAGTGGGGAGGGTATTTAAAGGGCTATTTAGTCACATTGTATTATCCTTGATAAAGTTGTATTTATTTTATCCCTGTTTCCCCCTATGTTTATTCCATAGGAACCCAATTTTAAAAAATCAGTTTTCAGCTCTCATCAGACAATTGCAGTTAGACTAATAGAAGGCAAATTCTTAAATATTTGTTGTGGATTCATTTTTTGACTTTTTTGTGATTTCACCCACAATTTACTTTATTATGGTTTAGAAGTGAGCGAGGTCACATTGGAGAATGAAATACACTTGCAGTGACACCTAGTGGTCTCTCTGTATAACAAACATATTTATATCTCATGTTTAGCTTTATGTCAAGTCTCAGTGTTATATTTAAAGCAGGTACAGTTTGTTCTGCTCTGCTTGGTTCCTGGGAAGGTGTAATGGAGACCGATAATTTATATTATGTGTTAACCTAGACATTGAGACAATGTATTGTGACATCAGTATAATCTGAGAGAGACACAAGACTGTCACCCTATAACAACACAAAAAAGTTTCTGTAGCTGTCATAGGCTAATTTAACATGGTATGTGCTAAACTGCACCAGTGCCATTGCTTATAGCAACCATTAGCTTCTTTTGATTGATCAGTTAGCAAAGATCTGATTGTTACTATAGGCAATGTGACTGGTGCACTTTAGTATGTTAAAAAATCAGACCCTGAATATAAAGGAGAAAGAAGACCAGATGGATATATCCCAGCTTGTGTGAGTGTCTCTGCTAGAGATTCTCCTATTCATGGGAATGGTCCCATGTGATTAGTGCTGCTCCTGCCATTATATTAAATAGGTGATCAGAGAGGCTGCTGGGAGGGAACTAATGGCTGAACTGGTTATACTGTGTTTTTGGGAAAAATTATAGGATTGTTTATATAAGAGACTGAGATTATATAGGAATCCTATAAGAGAATCAGCTGCAAGCAGACCTTGTATAGAGATATATTACAATTTACACTGCACATTTGCTTATGTTTAATATTTAAAAAAAATATTTATGCCATTGTTTTTTCTAAAACTAAAATATTTTATAATTGTGTGATTTAGTGGTTTCCTTTCTAAACCATTTGTGGAGCCACTGGGCCCCTTGTACAGAGAAGCTGATTCTCTATATAAATAAATACTGTCAGCTGCTTATTTCCCTTTATATATTTGTCTTCATAAAGAGGAAGGTTTTTGTTCAGTTCTGTATCAATGTGTGAGAGGGAACTGAGAATACTGCTGAGTAATCTGTGTAACCTGATCCAGTCCCACTGCCACTGATCCTGAGTCCCTGTGTGTCGGGTGTTTGCCCAATAAATTAGTGGCTTTGGTGCCTGCCCTGATTTCTGTTGGTACCAGTTCCCTCCTCTCTCCGTTGCACCGGTCGGCTCCTCCCTCCTCTCTGCTCCCTCCTTTCTCATGAGCGCTTGGGGGGGCAGGTTGCCTAGGGCATCTGGCCGACCTGGAAGGCCCTGGCTGCTCCTGCCATTATATCAAATGGGAGAGCTGACTAGAGATGCAGCCGGGAGGTAATTAATGGACTATAATAGTGATACTGTGATGTTGGATACAATTATAGGATTGTAAAAAGTAAAAGAAAATGTTGATGCAGGAATCCTAATAGAGAACTAGTTTCTAGCAGAAAGATTTGCATAGAGTCTCTGCATGTATCTTAATATTCACATTTTTATTCCTCTCTCTATTCTACAGCTGCTTCTTCCTTTTCTAAAACTAAATGTATTTATATGTTTTTATCTGTGGTTTAGTTATTTCCTTTTTTCCATTTTGTGAAGCTTACACAGAGAAGGTGCTGCTCTAGATTATAAAAGAGGAAGGTTTTTGTTCAGCTCTGTATCACTGTGTGAGAGGGAACTGAGCATAATACTGACAGTAATAATCTGCTGCATCTTCTGCTTCCATTCTGCTGATTGTAAGAGTGAAATCAGTTCCAGACCCACTGCCGCTGATCCGCTCTGGGGTCCCTGTGTGTCGGGTGCTTGCAGCATAGATCAGCAGCTTTGGTGCCTGCCCTGATTTCAGTTGGTACCAGGCTATATAATTGCTAACACTGCTACTGGCTTTACATGTGAGGGTGACAGTTTCTCCTGGTGACACAGAGACATAATCTGGAGACTGAGTCAGTATGATCTGCCCATAGGAACCTGAGGATATAAACAAATACAACCAGAAAATCTATTATTAATACATATTTATGTAAAATCACTATTAGCTGTATATTTACTGTGCTCACCCTGAAGCCAGAGCATGAGTATAGGCAGCAAGCAGCTGTGGGACACCATACTGATCACTGCACACAGGCCTGATACAGATCACTGAGCCCCTGCCTGCACTCACTCATATTTATATCCCCACAAGCACACAGGGAATGTACATGTAGATTATATGCAAATCACAGAGCAGTATTAAGTACTGAAATCATTATGTTACTGGTACCTGTCCTACTGGAGTAAATACAGTTTCTATTCCCCTGTTTCATGTTAATGTCCCTGCACTGCACTCATTATTTACCCTCATTCATCAAGTTAAATTCAGTGCCACACATTCAATGGGTTGCTGCAGTTTAATTTTTATTGATTAAGATTAAAAATGCTTTTGTATTTTTATAATAATGAAATTAACCATGCAGGATGGAAATCCAAGAGGTTTGTTTGGCCACACCCACAGTACCCCAGCTACTCTTTATTAAAGGACCAGTAACATCAAAAAAAATAAAAAAAATTTGTTAGTACACAATGAAAAAAAACACCAAGACAAATTATCCTTTACAATTGCAAAGTCTTTATTAAGAAATAACTTACCAAAACTCAGCTTCTGCTCCTCTTGTCCATGCTGGAAGCGCCGCTGTACTTTATACCCCTGTTCTGTAGCGACCCGACTCCATCTCATTTTAGTTTATACAGGCTGGCGCCAAGCCTGCTGCTGCCCAGGACTGGATTGCGCAGTGTTGCGACAGCGAAGAAAACATTAGGCTGGTCTCCCGATCCAAAACTTACACAGCCTCTCTCTCCTAAACCTACAGTAGCACGGAAAGTGGCAGCTAGAGGATCCAGCAGCAGATAGCAAGGGAGAAGAAATCAATCGCCGCTGGATGGATGGTCGGCCTGTCGCCTTTTCAGAAGATGAGGGAAGATGAGTTTTGGTAAGTTATTTCTTAATAAAGATTGTAAAGTATAATTTGTCTTGGTGTTTTTTTTTCATTATGTACTAACAAATGTATTTTTGATGTTACTGGTCCTTTAAACACAGGCGCTCCACCCCTAGCAGGGTTTCAAATCATAATGCACCAAAAGTCCAAATCCTGCATTTAATCATATGTATTTCTAAGCAGGTGAAAATCTCCTACCTGCCGAGTTTAAAGTCCAAGTAGTTTAATCATTAACGTCCATATATGCTGAAAAATAAATGTCACATTGTTAGTTAAGTTAAAAAAAAACTTTTGTAACTTTGTTTATCATTCAGCCCAAATGGTTCCAGTATGTTTAGACTATTTATCCATTTCGCTTCACACTGTAGCAGCAGCTTTTTTCTGTCACCACCTCTACTAGGTAATATCACTTCTAATAACACTTGCCATCTTAGACTGGCGCTATTATATTTATTTTCAAAAAAAGTGTTTACCCACCAGTATGTGTAGTTTGTTATAGATCTTTTGTGTTCATTAATTCTTATTGTTACTTTTCTTGACTTAAGTATTACTCGATATTGTTCCAACTCTTTATCAACCCCACCAAATAATCACCATAAGACTTAGTTTGGGTGAAAAAGGCCGCAGCTTGTTTTATTCCATATCCTTATTCAAACTTGGTAAAAGTTGACATGTGTAAAATACAAGCCGCTGAAGGCTGCATACAACATTAAACAATGTCTTTGAAATAACTTAACAGTATTCCAATTAACCTACATGTTTTCCAGCCTAAGGCTAATCTACCATCACTTGTTTTCATACCTGCTGTGCCTCCTTGCCCCTAGGCCTTGCCCCGGGCCCAGGCCCGGACTGAGAATTAAAAAAGGCCCTGGCATTTCAGGTACACAGAGGCCCAATCAGCCCACAAAGAGGACCAAACAGACCACACCAGCCCACTAAATACTGAATTTCTATGGGACCTTATAGCAGCCCCTCTGGCATTTGCCAGAACCCACAGATTGCCAGTCCAGGCCTGCCCGGGCCAACTCACCTTGGGACTACCACCCCCTTTTGGCTACCCAGTAGGGCAGCCCCACTATGCCACTGGCTGACAGCGTAAAACCCCTTTTATCCTGGCTGTGCCACCCCACTCCACAACTGAAAAGCCCTTTTCACCCCGTTCACCAAATCCAAATTAAATATGTCCAGGCCTACCTCTGCCAAATGAACATCTTGTGTCAAATCACAATCCCCCCAGATTTCCTAACAAAAGCACTAAGCAGTTTGTTCAATTTTATCCTGCTCCTTTCCATTGCGGAATGATCCCGTGCCCACCGCCAGCAGCGTAACTAGAGGGGGGCGGGCCCTGGTGCGGGACGTGCAGCCGGGCCCCGCCCCCCTCCGTAAACCCGGGAACACCCGCACAAACTGAAATCTGGTAAGCGGTGTGCTATTTTCGTGTATTAGCAAAGGGCCATCACCTATAGGCCGGGAAGCCAGATATAGCTGCACATTGTTATATGGGCAAATATCCCCCTATTTAAGTGCATATAACATAATCCTGCGACCCTTGCCGAGTTGGTCAGTCTTGGATCGTCTAAGCCATATATCCACCTTCCCCTCACTCAATTCCACGTCCGTCCTTTGAATTCCGCCAGGTGCCCGTTTGCTAATGCTCACCAGCTCCCCCCCCCTGAAAGCACCAAAAAATGCCAACACAAATGCCACCCGGAATAACATCACTTCGTATTTAGTGAAACATATTTTCTCTAATATTCAAACTAAACTGATTAATGTATCGATTGATAATGGTCTCCTGGAGTCCTGTCGGGTGCGACCCCTCGTCAACCCCTTTATCACCTGTCTAATGACAAAAACTTTAGTTAAATCTTCCCAGCCTTTTACCTTGAACCGGAAAGAAAGAGCTGCTTTTCCCTTATCAATCTGTGCCACCGACCTGCCCTGTTCCGCCATCCAATATACCCACCAAAGCAGGAGCTCCTGTCTGTCCCATGGAGAATCCATACCGCTTGCCCAAGTACCCAACTGTTACCACTTGGTCCAGACCTTACCATACGATGCCCATGTCAATTTGGCCATAGACGATCTCACTAATCCACCAATCCGATCATCCCGAGCTGCCACAGATGCTCCGGGAAGTGATGGCCTTCCTTGTCTGCCGTTGGTGCCAGTTGTCAAAAGCGCTCCCACTAAAACCGAGATAAAGAGTTGCTAACATCGTAAAACCAAAACCCTCAAAAGTCGCACAACCTCAGCCGAGGAAGCCGACTGCGTGTTTACAGCCTGCAACACCCCCATGTTATCCGTCACAAATATCACCCTCCTGTTTCTCATCTCGTCACCCCAAATGAACATGGCAATTATAATGGGAAACATTTCCAAAAAACAAAGGTTCCTTGTCAACCCAAGCTCAGTCCAGTTGTCCGGCCACTCCCTCACGCACCACCTGCCCTCCAAATATGCACCAAAACCTGCCAGCTGCATCTGTGAAAAGCTGCATTTCCTTATTAGTGACCTCACTCTCGGGGAATATCAGCCTCCCGTTAAATGTGTCAAGGAACTGACGCCAAATTACCAAGTCATCTCTCACCTCCTTTGGTAACCGCACATGGTGGTTTGGTGCCGTGGCCCCAGACAGCAATTTACCCAACCTGCGACAGAATACCCTGCCCATAAAAATCACTCTGCAAGCAAAATTTAGCCTGCCCAGCAGTGACTGCACTTCTCTCACTGTGGCCTTCTGCCATTTCTCCAATCTAATCACCCAACTTTTGGCTACCCAGTAGGGCAGCCCCACTATGCCACTGGCTGACAGCGTAAAACCCCTTTTATCCTGGCTGTGCCACCCCACTCCACAACTGAAAAGCCCTTTTCACCCCGTTCACCAAATCCAAATTAAATATGTCCAGGCCTACCTCTGCCAAATGAACATCTTGTGTCAAATCACAATCCCCCCAGATTTCCTAACAAAAGCACTAAGCAGTTTGTTCAATTTTATCCTGCTCCTTTCCATTGCGGAATGATCCCGTGCCCACCGCCAGCAGCGTAACTAGAGGGGGGCGGGCCCTGGTGCGGGACGTGCAGCCGGGCCCCGCCCCCCTCCGTAAACCCGGGAACACCCGCACAAACTGAAATCTGGTAAGCGGTGTGCTATTTTCGTGTATTAGCAAAGGGCCATCACCTATAGGCCGGGAAGCCAGATATAGCTGCACATTGTTATATGGGCAAATATCCCCCTATTTAAGTGCATATAACATAATCCTGCGACCCTTGCCGAGTTGGTCAGTCTTGGATCGTCTAAGCCATATATCCACCTTCCCCTCACTCAATTCCACGTCCGTCCTTTGAATTCCGCCAGGTGCCCGTTTGCTAATGCTCACCAGCTCCCCCCCCCTGAAAGCACCAAAAAATGCCAACACAAATGCCACCCGGAATAACATCACTTCGTATTTAGTGAAACATATTTTCTCTAATATTCAAACTAAACTGATTAATGTATCGATTGATAATGGTCTCCTGGAGTCCTGTCGGGTGCGACCCCTCGTCAACCCCTTTATCACCTGTCTAATGACAAAAACTTTAGTTAAATCTTCCCAGCCTTTTACCTTGAACCGGAAAGAAAGAGCTGCTTTTCCCTTATCAATCTGTGCCACCGACCTGCCCTGTTCCGCCATCCAATATACCCACCAAAGCAGGAGCTCCTGTCTGTCCCATGGAGAATCCATACCGCTTGCCCAAGTACCCAACTGTTACCACTTGGTCCAGACCTTACCATACGATGCCCATGTCAATTTGGCCATAGACGATCTCACTAATCCACCAATCCGATCATCCCGAGCTGCCACAGATGCTCCGGGAAGTGATGGCCTTCCTTGTCTGCCGTTGGTGCCAGTTGTCAAAAGCGCTCCCACTAAAACCGAGATAAAGAGTTGCTAACATCGTAAAACCAAAACCCTCAAAAGTCGCACAACCTCAGCCGAGGAAGCCGACTGCGTGTTTACAGCCTGCAACACCCCCATGTTATCCGTCACAAATATCACCCTCCTGTTTCTCATCTCGTCACCCCAAATGAACATGGCAATTATAATGGGAAACATTTCCAAAAAACAAAGGTTCCTTGTCAACCCAAGCTCAGTCCAGTTGTCCGGCCACTCCCTCACGCACCACCTGCCCTCCAAATATGCACCAAAACCTGCCAGCTGCATCTGTGAAAAGCTGCATTTCCTTATTAGTGACCTCACTCTCGGGGAATATCAGCCTCCCGTTAAATGTGTCAAGGAACTGACGCCAAATTACCAAGTCATCTCTCACCTCCTTTGGTAACCGCACATGGTGGTTTGGTGCCGTGGCCCCAGACAGCAATTTACCCAACCTGCGACAGAATACCCTGCCCATAAAAATCACTCTGCAAGCAAAATTTAGCCTGCCCAGCAGTGACTGCACTTCTCTCACTGTGGCCTTCTGCCATTTCTCCAATCTAATCACCCAACTTTTCAACTCGCTCAATTTGTCCGCTGGTAGGAGGCATTCATCCGCCCGCGTATCAATTTCCAACCCCAGAAAACAGAGGCAAGTTACCGGTCCCACCGTCTTTTCAGGTGCTAAAGGGACCCCAAATTCTCTTGCCACCTATGCAATGTCTCCAACACGTGCAGGCACTCATCTGAGATTGTGGGGCCCACGCATAGAAAATCATCGAGATCGACCAGACCCCCCAAATTAGATTTCTTTCTTGCTACCCACTCAAAAAAGGAGCTAAACTTCTCAAAGTACAAACATGAGATGGAACAACCCATTGGTAAACACAGGTCCACATGCAATATTCCATCCAAAGCACATCCCAAAAGATGATGACATTCTGGATGAATTGGCAGTAAGTTAAACGCTGACTCTATGTCTGCCTTGGCTAACCAAGCTCCCACTCCTGCCTTCTTTACTACTGCTAATGCTTGGTCAAAAGACATATACGACACTGAACAGAGTTCCTGGTCGATTTCGTCATTCACAGAAGTGCCTTTTGAGTAAGAGAGATGCTGAATGAGTCAGAACTTCCCGGGCTCTTTCTTTGGAACCACCCCCAATGGAGATACTCTCAAGTCTTCCAATGGAGGGGCTGCAAATGGGCCCGCCATCCGGCCCAATTCCACCTCTTTGCTAATTTTTTGATGAACTACCTCGGGATTTTGCTTTACAGATTTGAGGTTCTCATGTACTTCCCCTTGCTGTCTAGGTTGGAAAGGTATCCTGAATCCCCATTGAAACCCTTACTTCAACATCTCTGCATCCCCTCTCCTACCGTACCTGTCTAGCCACGGCCACATCGTGTCGAGGTTCACTGGGGTCCTCCCCTTTTGAGCCTCGGCCGGCTTTGCTCCCTCCTTTCCTCTCCTGAAACATTTTGCATATGCGCGTGCACCCCCATATCCCGAACACTCATGCTTGTATTTGCATGTGGCTCCCCACTTGCACTGCCCTTCGTTAAATTGCCAACATTAAACGGGTTTGTTGACCGCCGGGGAGTCCCCTGTTGTCCCCCCCTTGGTGCTTCTCTCTGAAAGGGCGAAGCCTTCTGCGCGGTCATCAACCGCAACCATAGTGGCATGTCCAGCTGATCCCATCTCATACCCGGGTTGGCCGCTAACCTCTGATGGAACTGCTCATCATAACGCCACCATGCCAAGCCACCATATACCCTATATGCCTCCCAAATCCCATCTACATAGCAAAAAAGTGGGGAACAGTGTTGAGGTTTTTTTTCGCCAATTGTGCTGGCTAGTGTGCAAAAAGCCTGGAGCCAATTCCCAAATGTTTTGGGATCTTCCTATACCGCTTACTCCGCTCTTCCTCCTCTTTTTTCCCATCTTTTTTATCCTCATCTTTCAACTCCACCGACTCCTCCAATGGGAGGAAGGAAAAATTTTTTGTCAAATTCCCCTTTCCATATCTTTTCTTTTACCTCCTTTGATATGAGTGCCTAATGGGCCTGCAAAGGACACGTAAGCCCCCCTGCTGATCTGCTTGAGGTATGACTCTGGGCGCAGGCTGCTCGACACACCCTTTTCCCCCTATCTCCCCTGTGCCTTCCTGCCCTGCCCCCTCCGCTGCCGACCCCCTCAGAGACGTGGCAGGGGAAATGTCCTCCGTGTGGCTGGTCCCCACCGGCCAAATCAGGTCACTAGCCCCTTGGTCTCCCCCCTGTCCCCAAGCCCTGGCCACTCCCCCGGGCCCTCACAGGGCCGCTGCCATTGCCTGCTGCCACCTCCCCAGGCACACTGTTACCCACACCCCTCCGCCCAACTTGCCTGGCTGCGTGTCTGCTGCCAACCCTGCTGGCTGCCTCCCGCCTTCTCCTCTCACAGCTCGGCTCCCGGTAGGTCCTGCCTCAACGGAGGCGCTCCTTCTCCGCCACATCCATCCTCTGGCTGCTGGGCTGAGCCGGTATGGGGGCCTTGTGCGCCTCTGTAGTAACCAGCTCCCTCCAGATCCGCTCCACATCTCGGCCTGTCAGCGCCAACCTGAGGCCCTGCAGCACGTTTCCCGCCTGCATCATCCTGGATGGAAACACTGTTGCCCCCTTTGGTCCCGGAGGTAAGTGTAGCTGCCCGCCCAAGCCAATCTAACATTTGAACTGCATAATTCCTTGTGACTGTTAATATAAGAGAAGTTTATAGCAACTTAGCGCTAGTTTTCAGTACAGAACAATATATACCTTTTATACGCTCTGTAGCAAGCAATGCCAGTCAGCAGCATCAAGGGCAAATAAGGTCTTGAGCTGTATTAAAAGGGGCATAGAGTCACGGGAGGAGGGGGTCATTCTTCCACTGTATAGAGCACTTGTAAGGCCCCATCTAGAATATGCCGTACAGTTTTGGTCCCCATCACTCAAACAGGACATTATTGTATTAGAGAGGGTACAGAGAAGGGCAACTAAGCTGGTAAAAGGTATTGAAAATCTTAGCTATGAGGAAAGACTGGCCAAATTGGGGATGTTCACGCTGGAGAAGAGGCGCTTAAGGGGTGATATGATGACTATGTATAAATATATAAGGGGATCATATAACAATCTCTCTAATGCTTTATTTACCAGTAGGTCTTTCCAGCCGACACGAGGTCACCCATTCCGATTAGAAGAAAAGAGGTTCCGCCTAAATATTCGGAAGGGGTTTTTTACAGTGAGAGCTGTGAAGATGTGGAATTCTCTCCCTGAATCAGTTGTACAGGCTGATACATTAGATAGCTTTAAGAAGGGGTTGGATGGCTTTTTAGCAAGTAAGGGAATACAGGGTTATGGGAAATAGCTCATAGTCCAAGTTGATCCAGGGACTAGTCCGATTGCCATTTTGGAGTCAGGAAGGAATTTTTCCCCCTCTAAGGCAAATTGGAGAGGCTTCAGATGGGTTTTTTGCCTTCCTCTGGATCAACTGGCAGATAGGTAGTTAATAAACAAAAAAAAGGTTGAACTCGATGGACATGTGTCTTTTTTCAACCTTACTTACTATGTTACTATGTTACTATGTATGGCAAGAAGAAAAGTTATTCCTGCTGTTAAAGTTCATTTGTGTGTAGAGTAACAGCCAGCAGCTATAATATAGCCAGCTAAGCACAGGACATTACAGGGTTAATTTGAGTACTCCAGCCACCTGACAGTCTAGTCCAATCAGAACCCAGCCTCACTCTGAGATCTTCTAGAATCTAGCCAGACATGCCAGCAGCCATCATAGAGACAGAATCTTCAGAGAGCATGAGTAGAGAAACTGCCCTTAAGATCCTATGAGGCGAAAATAGGTGAACTATCTTTGTTTATGTGTACTGATTAATGCTGCTAATGACAATGGTAGTGATTATATGTTTGAATATTTAATGAATGCTCCTTTTGTATGTTTGCCCCTAGTTCTACCACATTCTACACATTCTACATATTCTACGTGTACTTACTGCACTTATATCGCACCAATATTGCTAAAACTCATCATCTTTGTTCCTGATTCCCTATCCTGATGATGTTACCAATAAAGAAAGTTATTTTTGTACCAGTGGTATGTTCTTAAAGTCTTTCAAGGATCCGAGGACAGTTACAGTAAGAATGCCTTTTCCCGCCTCACTCACCTCTATTTAAAACCTAAGGTCCTCCCCTTTATCCTTGCCTATCTTTTCCTACAATTCCCAGAATGCCTCGCATACAAAGCACCCCCCACTATTGTCCTACTCGTCCCTCAGTCATGCCCCCTCTCCACTTCACCTGTCCCAGGGTTGCTCTATGGGCTTCTGGATGTTTGTCCAACCTTCATTTTTCCACAAGGAAACTTATGTCCATAAACCACATAGTCAGTGTTACATGTAATGTATTGCTTTACTTTTATTTTATTACCTTTTAGAGTAACATGCTCACCCTTTATAATTGAATTGCAGCAGCCGCAATTAAGACAAGGGAAGGTTCCCATTTTCTTTTACTTTTTAATTTGCCTGATAAATCTGATTTTACCAACTTAAAAATATACCTGAATGTCTTCAAGACATGACTGATTTTTTTGTGCAGACTAACACAATTTACACATGTGGATTATGATTGGATATTATGCAGTACAGATGTTTAATCACTATATACCTCCATACCACATGATGAAGGCATTCAGTACATAAAAGAGGCTCTTCTTGTAACAAAAACCCCACAGAATATGATTTACTATTTAAATGAATTACTTTTTCTGGTACTTAAGTAAAATGATTTCAGGTTTGATAATGGTTTTTTTATACAGATACAAGGTACCGCTATGGGAAGCAACCTTGCACCCAGTTATGCTAATATTTTTATATACTATATTGAGCAGAGAATAATTTTAGGACAGAATGAATTTACATCATACATTCAATGCTCTCTACACTTTGTGGATGATATATTCCTACTATGGATTTCTGATGAATCCAGGTTATGTGAATTTTTAGCATACATCAACTCACAACATCCCACTATAAAACTCACAGCTGAATATGATTCTAAATCTGTACATTTTTTAGATGTAAATGTAATTTAAAATGGTAACATTTTGGAAACAGACTTGTACATCAAACTCACTGAATGCAATAACATGTTACATAAAGAAAGTTACTATACACCAAGGGGCAGATTCCCTAAAGGGCAAAGTGTCTAACGCTGGTGAAAATTCACCAGAGTGACATCATTTTGCAACTTCACTGATTTACTAATGGGCGAGACGTCATTTCGCTAACGAAGGCGATAGACGCTAGCATTACTTCGAACTCTAACACCAGCCAAAATGTTTATGTATATTTAGGAGAGTATAAATAACAGGAATTAATGGATTATCTGGTACCAATTGTCCTTGTACTTATTCACTTGATAAAGGGTATTGAACCCGAAACATGTTGGGGCAAATTCACTAAGATGCGAAGTTGCGCCAGGCGCAACTTCGCCGCACTTCGCCGCACTTCGCCGCACTTCGCCAGGCGTAGTTTCGCCAGGGCTCCGCAAATTCACTAAAATCCGAAGTTGTGCACAGGGGTAGCGTAAGGTTGCGAAGTTGCGCTAGCGTTGATTCGCTATATAAAGCGAAGTTACGCTAGCGAAGGCTAATTTGCATACGGCGCGAAATTCAAATTTCAATGGAGGAACACGTATCTGCACTACAAATGCCTAGAAAACCTTCAAATAAGCAAATAAAAATTTTATTTTGCCCTACACATGTGCCCACTGTCTAGGTAAGTTGCCATGAGTCAGGAAATGTAGGGGGGAGGAAGGGGAGCCCCAAAAATGTTTTGATCTGTTTCAGCCTATCAGCCATCATGTAGAAAACACGCCAGCGTTTTTTGGGACTTAGAAAAAAAATTTACTTTTTTTTTTAAACAATCCCTATCTACTCTATTGCGCTTCGCCAGGTCTGAGGTGACGAAGGAAGTCTAGCGTAAAAGGTAGCGTTCAGTACACTGCGCAAGTTAGTGAATTTGCATAGTTTCGTCGCTAGCGAAAATTCGCCTGGCGTAATGTTGCGAAGTAACACTAGCGAAACCGATGGGATGCAATAACATCTTTAACTGCTGTGAGATCCTGAACAAAACTCATTCTTGCCGGGCTTTTTAATTGGCAAGATGGGCTGATCTTGTGAATTAACACTCCCCTGTCAAGTAACCCTTGAATGACTGGGCGAATCCCCTCTCCTTGCGCCCTGGACAGTGGGTGCTATGGGATTTTGGGCAGGTCTACTTGTTTGGACACAGGTGGGATGGATGACATCAACTAGATATCCATCAATGATAAAGCCCATACATCAATTATGACACATTGTAATTCGGGAGGTACAGAAGGTTCCTCCTTAGACATTTCTTTGAGTGACAGAAGATTTGCTGTATCTGGGGCATTAGTCATCTCAGACATTTACTGAGGTGGGACCGAAAAACACACACTCAATCCGGAATGCAGTATATGGTGCACCCTAGTTTACAAAGGATGTCCCTACCTATGAAACTGTCAGGGATGGGGGCACTTATAAGAAAGGCAGCTTGTGTAGATACGGGACCCCTACTTGGGCTGGGTTAGCAGGGTTAGTGTCCCAATTCATTTTAGCTAGCAGATGTTGGTAATCCAATGGACCAGACACATGTATGATTACAACTAACATATCAGTCCAATTAGGGTTATGGGTACTATGGATAAACAAGAGTTCCTGTCCAAAATTGTGTGGATTAGTACGAGGTTGTGGAACGTCTTGAAAAATACTTCTAAGAGACGTGCTGCAGGGACGCCCGCCACCCCCCTTTTTCTCTACGGGCGGGGTAGACCTTGGCTGCGGGGTTGAGAACTGCCTGTATCAGAGCTGCTGTTTTCAGCACTGAAAGATGAATTGTCTCTTCTCACTATTCTCTATTTTCTAACTTAACCCTTCTACTAGTAGTTTTTCTCTTTGCTTTCTAGCTTCCTCTGATTCTACGGCACTTTCCTGACCTTCTTCTATGTCACTTACTTTACCTTCTTCTACTGCACTTTCTGATTCTTGCTCTCCCCTGCTCTGATTATGGGAAACATTCCTAGCATAGGGAGTTGATGGCTCTATGTATGCCATATGAGTTACAACCACTCAACTCTTGTGGGGCTAGAGCTTCTAATACATCACTTTAACATTCCCTCTTTGTTCGGACCAAAATTCTTTGTGTAAGCATTTAGCAACTTTGAACTCTACGAGACCCTTATCATTAAGATAGACAGAGTTGTATCGGTGTCCTATTGATGTCTGGATACCACATGCATTAATCATCTAATTCTACTCTCTCAGAAAGAGAATATCACAAAACATAAAACACAAACCAGGTAATAGATAGCTCTATACAGGTTCAATAAAGAGCTGCAGGCAAGAAAATACCTGTTTTTGCTGGCTGCCAGGAGTCGATTTAGACATCAGGTATGATGTTATTAATTATAATTAATAACATTATAATTTGTTTACTTCTATAGATAAACAACTGAACATGTGGAAGATTTTGGCAATTGTTTTTCTTGCTACATGTTTATGATGATGATGATTTCAAATGAACACTCTTTATTGATAATTCAAAATCGGTGATAGATGGGAACCATTCTTATTTCACAGTTCCCTTTAATTACGGACGTCTTTTCCATGTCTCTTTCCAAAGCACTATAAAGAAAATGTTTGCTGACACCTGTCTCTACAAGAACACGACTATATCATGGAGATGCAAGTATACTAAGTTCATCACTTCTAAGAACTATAATTGGGACAATACCTTTGCAGATGCCTTTATTCAAACCATCTTTTCTAAACGGCACTGGAACATGGATAAAGAGACTTATGTTTACTAAACGCAATATTTAGAAATACATGGCATGGAATCTTTTGGGTGTTGGTTGAATTAGAAATGTACTACTTCATGATAATTCTTTTTAAATGAAGACGTTTGTATAGTTAGGCAAATAACAAGATTGGGATGGATTAGGAACTCTCCAGCATGTAGTTGTGTTAATTCTGCTGGTCAAGAATGAGTACTTGGTTTTGAAGACAGGCTTAGCCCCTCTTCAGAGCATAGTAATCTCAATACGGTTATTTGCATTTAGGTGAGTTTATAGTTTAGGTTAATTTTACTTATTGCTAATTATCAACTCCCTGTTTCTCTGTGTCATTCACTTATTCATCATCATACTGACACTGTTACTGCATATCACAAACACACTGATAAATTCTATGATACTGTTGTTAAAACTGTTGCTACCAAACACAGATTAATTTCTTTAGGTTCTCAGTTACAAGATGATTTACAACACCATTGGTATGATGTTTTTACTGGTTGGTCACCTACTGGTTCTGCTATCATGCATTCTATTATTTATCCCCTTGTTAATGTTACAGTCATTTTTGTTCTTCTTGTTATTTTCAATTTATATCTTTCCTGCTTTTTTAGGAAGTGTATCCGCTCTATGATACGTACTTCAGAAAATTCTCAGTTGAAGAAAATACATTCTCATATGTCTTTTTCACATTAGATGATCATGTTATGATCAAAGAGGGGGTTGAAGGGTTACATGCCTACGTGCCAACCCTTGTAGGCCTCTGTACTTGTTTTTCTGTACGACCCTGTACTGTCTCTTCTTAGACAACCTTGCATAAGTATCATCATGTACTATAAACAATATTATCAGCTTGCCTCAGACAAAATATCTTAGCTAACGCGCATGCACATATTTGTCTCTTTTCTATCTTGTCCATCCTGAAGGATATACCTATTACAGACATGTACTATGCTCATAACTATGCTGATACGTCACTATATTGGGACGTCTTTACTTATAACCTATATAAGCCTATGTTTGACCTTCAATAAACGGAACTTGTTATTCTGATCCACTCGTTGGTGTTACTTTGTGCAAGTTCCCTGGATCCGGAATACTAGGCATTGTTGGTCAGACGAAATCCAAAGGTTCCAGTAGCAGTCGGTTCGTTGTCCCCTTCAATCAGCTCTCATCAGACAATTACTAATTAAAGGCAAATTCATTATTATTTGTTGTGGATTCAATTTTTGACCTTTTTGTGATTTCACCCACAATTTATTTTATTGTGGTTTAGAAGTGAGGAGACTCACATTTGGGAATGAAATCCACTTGCAGTGACTCCTAGTGGTCACTCTGTATAACAAACATATTTATTTCTCACTTTTAGCTTTGTGTTAAAGTGGACCCGTCACCCAGACATAAAAATCTGTATAATAAAAGTCCTTCTTAAATTAAATATGAAATCCAATTTCTTTTTTTATTAAAGCATTCATAGCTGTTGTAAACTCGTTTAAAAATATCAGCTGTCAATCAAATATTGCCTACCCCGCCTCTATGCCTAGGCATAGAGGTGGGGCAAGCAATTACTTTCACTTTCCATTCAGCACTTCCTAGATGTCCCCGCTTTCCCTACATTCCCCCAGCTCTCTTAACGATTTAATTATGTAACCAGTGCATGGTGATGGACATTGGGTCCCTGTCCCCTGGTGCACAAACAAGATTCTGAGATGATGCAAGGTTTGTCTTAATAACAGTGTCCACAAAATGGCTCCTGCCTGCTTGTTATAATTATGAGTTACCAGACTGATGGAAACAAGATTCAAATAATTTATACAGTGTAATTAAAGTTCATTTTGCTTGACTAACATGATAAAATAGGATTTGGATAATTTTATTTGGGTGACGGGTCCACTTTAAGTTTCAGTTTTATATTTAAAGCAGGTACAGTTTGTTCTCACAATATTTGTGCATCTCTTCTTGGTTCCTGGCAAAGTGTAGATAAGCACTATAATTTACATTATGTGTCACCCTAGACATTGAGACAATATAATGTGACATCAGTATAACCTGAGAGAGACAGGACTGTCACCCTATAATAACACAAAAATATTTCTGTAGCTGTCATAGGCTTATTTAACATGGTATGTACTAAACTGCACCAGTGCTATTACTCATAGCAACCGGCAACTTCTTTTGATTGATCACTTAGCAAGAGGTGTCTCCCAACAGACTGACACCATACACACTATTTCTCACATAACCAAACATTAATCTGAAATACTGACCACAGAATTCAATATATTTCATACTAAAACTGACAATCATGAATTCATAAATTTGCTGCAGAATATTTGCAGGAAATATTATCCAATGTTAATTTAGTTTGACAGACACCGATGTTCAAGCATCTTGAACAGTATTTGCATTGCTTTACTCGTGGGACCTGCACCCAACTAAACTGAAATCAGTGAGGCGCTGGCTATTAGTTTCTTGTATTCACAGATCTTCATAACGAAGAAGGTTTTTGTTCAGCCCTGTATCACTGTGTGAGAGGGAACTGAGCATTCTGCTGACAGTAATAATCTGCTGCATCTTCTGCTTCCATTCTGCTGATTGTAAGAGTGAAATCAGTTCCAGACCCACTGCCATTGAACCTCTCTGGGGTCCCTGTTTCTCGGGTACTTGCAAAATAGATTATTCTCTTTGGTACCTGCCCTGATTTCTGTTGGAACCAGCGTATTCTGTTTTTTCCATCTTTGTCAACAACACTGTCACTGGCTTTACATGTGAGGGTGACAGTTTCTCCTGGTGACACAGAGACATAATCTGGAGACTGAGTCAGTACAATCTCCCCATAGGAACCTGAGGATACAACAAGCAAATCCATTAAGAAGTATTTTAGGTTACTGGAGAGAAATAAGACAGAGGCAACTTTTCTCCATTATAATTTAACAAATATTAGTTTAACATTTAAAGTAAGATTCTCACCCTGAAGCCAGAGCATGAGTATAGGCAGCAAGCAGCTGTGGGACACCATACTGATCACTGCACACAGGCCTGATACAGATCACTGAGCCCCTGCCTGCACTCACTCATATTTATATCCCCACAAGCACACAGGGAACGGAAGAGGTTTGTGTATATTGTATGCAAATAATTAAGGGTTATTACTTAACATTGTGGTTCGGGTTAATGGCATCCCTCCTCTGTAGAATGGATAGATTCCTTTGATTCTATTTATTCTAAACATTAAAAATTAATGAAAATAAAACTACGGGTAACCCCAAATAAGTTTTTCAGTCTTTTTCTATTTTTGTGGCCGGTTTGGCACAGTCACGACTTGGTGCCATTGACTCAGTAACACCAGGCAGGGAGAACATGTCAGCGAGTGTGCAACTACTTAAGGGCAGGATCAAATAAAAGGACAATTATAGCTCCCAAAGCTCCAACTGTTTGGCTGACAAAGTGGGGTCAATAGATTCTCCCTACCAAGGATTAGATGATGCTGCAGCCCAAGGCCCTATTTCCTATGCTGTCATTTTCAGTGTAAAATTAGCAATATGATCCCCTGGTATTCTCTGCCCTACCTGTTGCCCCTTCTCCCTAAATTATTTTTTTATTTATGAATTTTTACACACTTGTTCATGGCATAAAATCCCTGGTTTATTGGATGAACCCTCCAGTAACAACCTGAGTCATGCAGATCAAGGACCCAAAGCGATAGAGACATTCTTACAATACATAGGATCATGTCAGTATCTGCAGAACTAAACCATTAAAAAAAAAATCATACGTTAGACCCCCTTTTGAGAATCCTCCAAGACATGGTGACTTTTCAAGGCATCAAGGTTGGAGATCACGAAACCAAAATTACGGCCTTTGCGGATGATCTCCTTTTATATAAAGCAAATCCTAAACAAGCTTTTCCGCACATCCTCTCCATTATTCATCAGTAAGGGCTAGCCTCAGGCTATTGCATCAACGTAAACAAATCAGTGATCATGCCATTAGGGTCCAAAGGGAAACCTCAGTGGAGTAACAAATATAATCTAACATGGGCCAAAGACGTGATTACGTATCTGGGTATTCGGATACCGAAAAAACTGCATGAGCTGTACACCTGTAACATCACAAGTAGTATAGTGGAAATTACACAGGATCTAAAAAACTGGCAAAACTATCAACTCTCGGCTATGGGAAGAGCCAATCTGATTAAGATGGTGGTGTTCCCCAAACTTCTATACAAGCTACAAAGTCTCCCCCTACTAATGTCTGACAGGGACGTCCGAACTCTCTATGAATTGTTCAGGGAGTTCATATGGAATGGTAAAAAAGCTCAAATTAGTTTAAGGAAACTTCAGCAAACCACCTTAAACGGGGGCCTCAACTTTCCCAATCTTAAACAATACAATCTCGCAGCCACAATGAGACATTTGAAGGATTGGATCCATAATTCAGAAATATACACGAACACCTCCCAAGAACAACAGTTTGTCCCTCAGACGAACCTATTATATCTCCTACACATGCATAGAGCGGAGCTTACAACCGACATTACAGACAACCCACTGTTATACTCCACTTGGCAAACGTGGAAAGAGTTGAGGAAACAGAATAACTTGAATAGCAGCCACTCCTTATACCTACCTCTTTTATCCAACCCAGGATTCCAGAGTGGGCGGGCTTTGACAATCTATCAGGATTGGGGTAAAGAAGGGGTGACAACAATTCGCCAATTAACAATGAGGGACACTCGTAAGCCATTAACGTTTGTACAACTGCAAACCACATTTCCCTTCATACAAAATAATGTGTTTTCTGTTCTACAAGCTCAAACATATACCAGCAGGACTATATGACTTCTAACAGATGAGGATTGGGACAATGCATTGGACAGGTTCCTTTTATGCACTATCTCCACGAGGGGTACCATATCACTGAACTATAAGTTCCTACACAACTCTATAGACTATGACAGTATACCTAAAGGTCCTAGACAGTGGACAGTAGACATACCAGAATTGACCACAGAAGAGGTATATAAACTGTATATGTACTCATGGCGCACCCTGCCATCTAGCATTTATAGGGAAATGTTTTTAAACCTGCTGCACCGAATTTATCTGACCCCAGAAATCCTTCATATAATGCAGAGAAGGGATAGTAGTAGCTGCCCAAAATGTGAACAAACTGGAGCTAATCTCATACATTGTTTGTGGTCCTGTCCATACATTCAACGGTTTTGGACTCAGATACGAGACTATGCAAATAGGCATCTAGTGAATTTTGTCCCATTATCAGCAGCCTGGGCAATCTGGGGTAAAATTCCGACTACTCATACTAGAATCACGCAGGGTGCTAAGAGGCTTTTGTTGATAGTATCAGCGGTAGCAAGAAAGACGATATTACAAGTGTGGATAACGAATACCCCCCCACCATTAAACTATTCTTGGAAAAGTTAGTCAGAGTTTTTCACATGGACTGGACAGAAGCATCTTTGAATAAGAACACAATTGTCAAACGGTTCTTTGAAACTTGGGAAACATTTATTGACATATGTCCACAAACGGTAAAGATAAGGCTACATGACTGTTTTCATTATACAGAATGGTATATCACTCGGACTATGAGTGGTGACCCTCCTATCAATATATGACTTGGTGTGTAAGGCATATTGGATGGGGCTTCCGGCATCGCAGCTTTGGAGACATGGTGAGACCTGTACGAGATAGAAAGAGTACTTTAAATGATCATCTTTTTCTTCTTTTTTTTTCTTTGTTTGTTGAAGAACATAGTGGTTATTATGTTATCGACATTTATATGTTTGCATACTATAATAAGTTTTTTATATCTGGCATTAACTAATGCATTTAACCCTCCATCTCTGCACACATGGATTCTGAATGCAACCTTGGACACACAGAACCAACCTGAACTGACCGAGGCATGACATGTATAAGTTTTACTTGTTGGTAATATTTGCAAATGTTAGGCACTGTCATTATTATACCTCTACTGTACAATTGTAAGTGATTTCTGTGCAGGAAAGTATGTATGTAATAATGGAGGACTGATCTTACAACTGTTGCTCGAATAAAAAAAATCATATCTGAGCCATCCCTGCACAGAATTACTTAAAAGTCTAAACACTGTTAAATGGCTTAAATTTGCAAATGGGTAAAAGCCTCACAGCTCACTCAGATTTGTTTATATTGGAAAGTTGCATAGAGTTGCCTTTTCAGGACTATTTTTACAGAACCTCAATTTTTTATGATTTATTTGCTTTGGAATGTTTGTTAAAAAGAAAATGTTTGGAATTTTCAAGACTGGTGTTCAAATGTATTTATAATCACAGACGTAAGTATGGTCAAGCTAAATGTACACAAGTGTTGCACATATTGATGTCATCCATTAAAGGCACTTGGGTCCAACGAATTCCATGTACTTTCATATAGTTGCACTGAGTACCATTGTCTCTGTTCTGTCTCTTCCACTGAATCAGTGCATCCAATAATGGCAGGGAATCCTGGAGGTACCACCACATTCAGGGTTCCCACATGTTCCAGGATTCACACAGCAGACTTGTGTCTAAAGGAAGGGTTATTGGGGGCGGGGTGTCAATGTTTACACAAGGTTTGTAAAATATTTACTTACAAAGACAACATAAAAAAAAAGACAAATCAGTACTGGCTTGAGTAGGAATATTGGGGGAAAGACAAATGGGAAGACTAGGGTCAGTATGTATGTATAACGTTATTTGTAAAGCACTGATATAAAGCTGTGGGTTGTCAAAATCATCACCTGACTCTGGCACCTAGATCTTTGGTGCTATAGTAATGAAGTGCTGATGAATGAGGTCATTACCCATAGACTGGTGCCAAACTCGAAATAAAACAAAGGTGTGCAAAACATTCCCTCCTACAAATGCAATAATGTAACATGGTTAGTTTGATTCAAAGCTGTTAATTGTTTAATCCTATGTGCAGAGCTGAGACATTACAGAAGAAGGAGGAGGTTTTTGTTCAGCTCTGAATCACTGTGAAAAGGATCTGACAGCTCTGCTCACAGTAATAATCTGCTTCATCTTCTGCTTCCATTCTGCTGATTGTGAATGTGAAATCATTGGTAGATGCACTGCCACTGAATCTCTCTGGGGTCCCTGCATATCGGGTGGTACCATAAATGATCAGCAGCTTTGTTGCCTGTCCTCATTTTTGTTGGTACCAGTGCACATTACAGTGCAAAATATTGACTTTACATGTGAGGGTGACAGTTTCTCCTGGTGACACCACTGACTGAGTCAGTACAATCTGCCTATAGGAATCTGAGGATACAAAGAGATACAAACAATCTATTATTAAAGGGGACCCATCTGAGATTTTGTAAATGAGCTTACAACTGTTTTAAATCCTTTTATAAAAATAGAAATTGGATTTCATGTTTAATTTGAAAAGGACTTTTATTATACAGAATTTTGTGTCTGGGTGACAGGTCCACTTTAATACATATTTATGTAACATCACTATTATTATCTGTCTATTTAATGAGCTCACCCTGAAGCCAGAGCATAAGTATAGGCAGCAAGCAGCTGTGGGACACCATACTGATCACTGCACACAGGCCTGATACAGATCACTGAGCCCCTGCCTGCACTCACTCATATTTATATCCCCACAAGCACACAGGGAATGTACATGTAGATTATATGCAAATCACAGAACAGTATTATGTACTGAAATCATTATGTTACTGGTACCTGTCCTACTGGAGTTAATACAGTTTCTATTCCCCTGTTTCATGTTAATGTCCCTGCATTGCACTCATTATTTACCCTCATTCATCAAGGTAAATTCAGTCTCAAGTATTAAATATCTGGGGGTGAATTTAAGAGGTGGTTTAGAAAGAGCATATCAAGATAATTATGTCCCATTGTTAGCTTCTATCCAAAAGGCAATCGATAACTTGAAGAACATTAAGATATCTTGGTTTGGCAGAATTCAAGCGGTAAAGATGGTGGTCATGCCCAAAGCCCTATACTTTTTCCAAGTCCTTCCAATAGATGTACCCCCCACTTTCTTTACTACATTAAGATCGATTTTCACAAGATTCATTTGGGGAGGGAAACCCAGAGGCTAAGCTATAAGCACCTAACTCAAATAAAAGAAAAAGGAGGAATGGGAGTCCCAGATACTTATTTAGATTTTATAGCAGTGCATTTGGTTAGACTATTGAACTGCATGACAAGGAGAGGGAAAAAAGACTGGTGTGAATTAGGTTGGTGCCACTATCCACTAGAACATTCATTATGGGATGATAAATGGGCAGCGAATAAGTCTATGCGACAACATCTGTTAATTAATACAACCTTAAAAATTTGGCATAAGAACAAAATAACATTGCACCTGACGAAAGCACCCTATGTGCTACAACTCTTAACATATAATCCAAACTTCCCTCCGGGTATGGAAAGGGGAGCATTCGCTATATGGGAGAAGTGGGACGATAAACCCACTAAGATACAGGATTTGGTTAAAAGGAGCAAGTTGAGCTCACTAGAGGACTTGCAAAGGAGATGGGGAAATACCCAAGAGATTCATGGGGTTACTACCAACTGCACCATTTTTTAAATATTAACAGAGAAAGAGAATGGGACAGGCCCTTAACAGAGTGGGAGCGGATAATAGATCAAGATCAAGAAGTGATTAAACCTTTATCCAAAATGTATAATATGGTACTAAACACAGAGGAATTTAAGAGAGAATTTAGAGAGAATTGGGTAGAAATATACAAGAACATGAATGGATAAATATCTTTAAATATGGGAATAAGATGACAAGGGTTGTGAAAGTAAAAGAAGCTATATATAAAATGGTGACAAGATGGCAGTATACTCCTGTCAAACTCCATAAGATGCACCCACAGACATCCAACCTATGTTGGAGATGTAATAAAGAGGTGGGTACACATATACATATCTGGATAACGTGTTCAAGATTGAAAGACTACTGGTCTCAGGTATTAGAGAGCATATACAAAATAACATCTATTAAAATGCGTGTAGATGATTATGCAGTAATACTATTGAATGTGAACCTAGAGAAAGCTAAGATATTGGATGACTTACTTACCTTTCAACTAATCCAGGCTGCTAAAGCACTTATTCCAAGTCTAAGGAACCTTCTACATATAATAACTGGTTAAAATCTGTGGATGAAATAAGAGTATTAGAGGAATTAACACATGTATATCACAATAATAGTGCAATGTATTGGCAAATATGGTCTCCCTGGCATAGATTTATAGAATCAATGGAAATGGGGAAGACCTAGGGTAAATGATCTCGAAAGAGTATTAAGTATGAGACCTGAAATTAATGATAGAGTGGATGTCTTATATTGTGGGCAATACATGATATGATAAATGTAGTAACAAAAAGCACTTAATGAGATGTAATGAAGACTGGTACTTGATATTACCCTGTACCCTCATCCCTTTTTTCTGTACCCTTTCCTTTTTTTGTTTGGAAAAAATTGATGAAATAAAGAAATTAAAAAAAATAAAATTCAGTGCCACAAATTCAATGGGCAAATGTTGTTTTTTCCCATTGATTAAGCTGCACATAAAAATGCTTTTGTTATTTTTAAAATAAAGATATTAACCACAAAAGATGGAAATCTGAAAGTTTTTTTGGCCACACTCACAGTACCCCAGGGACTTATTAAACACAGGCGCTCCATCCCCAGAAAGTTTGTAAATCATAATGTCTCCTATAAATTATAGGGGAGTTGACCAGGATGAAAAAATAAAAGCATATATATTTTTTTTATATCAGTATAAAGAATATCTTTAGAGTGTTGATTCATTAATTAGTAGGAAGGTGGGTGTGTTTAAATCATTTCTATTCACCAGTATTTGCAATTGAAGAAACATCAATAATAAATATCAAGAAATAAGGCAATCATTTAATTGAAAGAACCTTTAGAGGAACTTATTGGTTGACCTGGTGGCCTTTCCAAATTTTTATGTATTTTTGGGAGAGTATAAATAACAGGAATTAATGGATAATCTGGTACCAAATTGTCCTTGTGCTTCTGTTCTGTTAGTGACCAGCCATGCTTATCATTTTACAGGAGTTTTTGTTTCATTTTTGCATAGTTTCATAGCTATAGTGACACCTAGTGGTGTTGGAGTAGTTACATTTTAAAAACTGATGGTGATAAGGACTTTAACTTATTGATAAGCTTCATGATGGATTTATGATGTAATTTGGTTTTGGAAATTCAAATTAGGGAGGGTATTTAAAGGGCTATTTAATCACATTATATTATCCTTGATAAAGTTCCCCATTTAGGAATGAAACTTCGAATTGTGAAAAAAAATACTAGGCTGTATCCATGGCTGAATATAAGGCTCTGAACCAGAAGTGCTGGATGTATAGGTGGCACAGAGACATAAAGGAGTCATTTGCATGTTTCTACCTATAATTCCTTAAAAAGGGGTTGATGCATGTGAATACCTTGTATTTATTTTATCCCAGTTTCCCCCTTTGTTTATTCCATAGGAACTCAATTTTAAAAAACAGTTTTCAGCTCTCATCATACAATTGCAGTTAGACTAATATTTTTTGACTTTTTTGTGATTTCACCCACAATTTACTTTATTATGGTTAAGAAGTGAGGAAGGTCACATTGGGGAAGAAATACACTTGCAGTGACACCTAGTGGTCTCTCTGTATAACACACATAATTATTTCTCATGTTATTCTTAGCGTCAAGTCTCAGTGTTACATTTAAAGCAGGTGCAGTTAATAATATTATGTGTTAACCTAGACATTGAGACAATGTATTGTGACATCAGTATAATCTGAGAGAGACACAGGACTGTCACCCTATAACAACACAAAAAAGTTTCTGTAGCTGTCATAGGCTAATTTAACGTGTTTTATGTGCTAAACTGCACCAGTGCTATTGCTTATAGCAACCATTAGCTTCTTTTGATTGATCTCTTAGCAAAGATCTGATTGTTGCTATGGGCAATGGCACTGGAGCACTTTAGCATGTTAAAAAATCAGACCCAGAATATAAAGGAGAAAGAAGTCCAGATGGATATATCCCAGCTTGTGTGAGTGTCTCTGCTAGAGATTCTCCTATTCATGGGAATGGGTCCCTGTGATTAGTGCTGCTCCTGCCATTATATCAAATAGGTGATCAGAGAGGCTGCTGGGAGGGAACTAATGGCTGAACTGGTTATACTGTGTTGTTGGGAAAAAATATAGGATTATTTATATAAGAGACTGAAATTATATAGGAATATTATTAGGGAATCAGCTGCAAACAGACCTTGTATAGAGATATATTACAACTTACACTGCACATTTTCTTATGTTTAATATTTAAAAAAATATTTATGCCATTGTTTTTTCTAAAACTAAAATATTTTATTATTGTGTGATTTAGTGGTTTCCTTTCTAAACCAATTGTGGAGCCACTGGGCCCCTTGCACAGAGAAGCTGATTCTCTATATAAATAAATACTGTCAGCTGCTTATTTCCCTTTATATATATTTGTCTTCATAAAGAGGAAGGTTTTTGTTCAGTTCTGTATCACTGTGTGAGAGGGAACTGAGTATACTGCTGAGTAATCTGTGTAACCTGATCCAGTCCCACTGCCACTGATCCTGAGTCCCTGTGTGTCGGGTGTTTGCCCAATAAATTAGTGGCTTTGGTGCCTGCCCTGATTTCTGTTGGTACCAGTTCCCTCCTCTCTCCATTGCACCGGTCGGCTCCTCCCTCCTCTCTGCTCCCTCCTTTCTCATGAGCGCGTGGGGGGGCAGGTTGCCTAGGGCATCTGGCCGACCTGGCAGGCCCTGGCTGCTCCTGCCATTATATCAAATGGGAGAGCTGACTAGAGATGCAGCCGGGAGGTAATTAATGGACTATAATAGTGATACTGTGTTGTTGGATACAATTATAGGATTGTATAAAGTAAAAGAAAATGTTTATGCAGGAATCCTAATAGAGAACTCGTTTCTAACAGAGTCTCTGCATGTATCTTAATATTCATATTTTTATTCCACTCTCTATTCTACAGCTGCTTCTTCCTTTTCTAAAACTAAATGTATTTATATGTTTTTCTCTGTGGTTTAGTTATTTCATTTTATCCATTTTGTCAAGCTTACACAGAGAAGGTGCTGCTCTATATTATAAAAGAGGAAAGTTTTTGTTCAGCTCTGTATCACTGTGTGAGAGGGTAATCCCTGCTCTGCTGACAGTAATAATCTGCTGCATCTTCTGCTTCCATTCTGCTGATTGTAAGAGTGAAATCAGTTCCAGACCCACTGCCACTGATCCGTTCTGGGGTGCCTGTGTGTCGGGTGTTTGCATAATAGATCAGCAGCTTTGGTGCCTGCCCTGATTTATGTTGGTACCAGTGTTGATAGCTGGTAGAGCCATATAAAAGACTGCTACTGGCTTTACATGTGATGGTGACAGTTTCTCCTGGTGACACAGAGACATAATCTGGAGACTGAGTCAGTACAATCTGCCCATAGGAACCTGAGGATATAAACAAATACAACCAGAAAATCTATTATTAATACATATTTATGTAACATCACTATTATTATCTGTATATTTAATGTGCTCACCATGAAGCCAGAGCATGAGTATAGGCAGCAAGCAGCTGTGGGACACCATACTGATCACTGCACACAGGCCTGATACAGATCACTGAGCCCCTGCCTGCACTCACTCATATTTATATCCCCACAAGCACACAGGGAATGTACATGATATGCAAAACATAGATGTACTTAAAGCAGCAATGATCAGACATTAGCTCTCATAATACTGGGTAACAGTTCATACATGTAATGTTATGCAAATGGGATACAAAAAATAGAACCGTATATACTATACCCTAAATGAAATTAATTTAGTAAAATCCATAATGGAGAATAATCTGGGGTTGTTGGTAGATAATATACATATCTGAAGCAAGTAATTCCAGTCAGCAGCAAGAAAGGCTAGCAAATAATTGTCTTGTGTTCATGGGGGTATAGATCCATGGGATGAGTTGGCCATTCTCCTTTTTTTTTTTAGTCTCCTTTTGTTAAAAAGAATATTAATGAAATAGAGTGTTAGGAAACCAGTGGCTAAATGCTCTGACCACCAGGGAGCCTTTTCCCTTAGTGTTTGGGTCAAGTCCAAAGAGGAAGCTGATTGGGAAATGGGCAGGGCAGATACTTGGCAAACAGGAGAACTTTATTGAAGTACGGGCATTGTTAACAAGGGAGGGCAGAAGTCAGGCACAAGTACATATGAGATTAATAAACAGGTTGGCAGGCTTACTTGCAAGGTATGGAAAATGTCCTAGGTTAAGCAAACAGTGGGGTTATTAAGTGCAGACAAAGGTTTAAGGCTGGTAGAGAAGTATAGACTGGATCAGGAGCACCTGCTAGAGACAGAGAGACCAGCAGGAAAGTAGACATAAGTAATGATAATCTTACAATTCAAGCCTGTATATAGGCAGTCTCTGCTGTGAGGTCTATGGGAACTAAGTTTAATTATTGTGGTTATGTTGCTTTAATCTTGGGGACAACAGTTTACCACGCGCAGGAGGACTATTAGGCTTTGTGACTTCTGTGAGTCATTGAGAGCCACAGAGGGAGGAGCTGGTTGGTTTGTGTCCCATGTTCTGCAGCTCATGATTAAGGCAGAGAGAAATGGAAAGTGCAATAATGGGAAGATGAGTCAGACTCCCTAGTACTTACCTACCAGCCTTCCTCTCTAATACAGAGCCATTTTTTACAAATAAGATTCCCCCCAATCACATTAGTAAGTGACATGAATCTTAAGTGACTGCTGAGGTTTCAGCCCAACAAGCACTGCTGCCTTCTTTATGGGGAATATTGGTGAGTATGAGAGTGTCGCCCTCTCTCTGGTCCAGTCAGCAGTGAGTACAATTATAACTCGCCAATCAGAATAGGGATTTTCAATGTTTAAACAGCTGCCTGCCATACACTGTAACATCAATATTGTCAATTGTCAAGGACCTGACTGCCATTTCCATAGATTTCACATTTTATTCTTTGATCTGTGCTGCATTTAAAGGTGTGAGGCAGCAATCTGTGCAGCCACTTATTATCATTTTAATGAATGAACCTTAATTTATAAGTTTCTTTGTAGTGAGTTCATATACAGCTGCCTTATGAGGGGGCAAACTGAAAAAAACATTCATTCTATTATAAAGTATCAGCAGGCACCGGATTATCAGCAATTAGTTCAGATCAGACAACTGGAGTAAAATAATAAAAGCCAAAGTGTTTTTTTAACGTTATTTTTAAAGTAACATTGATTTTCCCGCAGATTCCCCATTTGTGGTTCCAAATGGAATGATGTGGAAGTGTGGCTACTAACATTAGTGCAGCAATTCCATACCTCCCAACTGTCCCTTTTTCAGAGGGACAGTCCCTCTTTTTCAATAAAACTTTGTGTTACCGCACACCTCCTTCCACTTATTCTGCGTAGTGGTGCTACGATCCTGAAGAAGGGAGGCTGTGTCCCCCCGAAACGTTGAATATTTATTGTTGGTGGCATTAATAAAAGGGGCACAATCCCCGACTGCAATATTGGTGTGTGCGGACCGTTTTTCGAAACTACAAAACAGTCCCTCTTTTGACAGCTCAACCTGCAGTCCCTCATTTGTACTGGAAAGTCCCTCTTTTCTCTGCACTGAACAGCCAAAAAAGAAACAAAGTTTCTCACTTAATTGGCTTTTAGCAGAGAGCACAGAACAGCTAACGGGTGCAAATAAAATACTTTGTAACAATTTTGAGACACAAAAACAATTTAGATAAGGAGAAATATTTTCAAACTTTCATAACCTGCCAAATTTTGTAACGTTAACATGGTAATTAGGGGGTGTGACCACAGAAGGGGGCATGGTCAAAAATGTCGCTGTTCTACATGCGAAAAAATATTTTGACCCTCTTTTTACTTCCAAAATGTTGGGAGGTATGCAATTCCCACAGTGTCAAACTGGAGGGTCCAGGTACCCAGGGCAGCCATCAGGGGGGACAGGAGGGAGAGTTGTAGGGGGCCCCGAGGGTAAAGGGGGCCCGGCCACACCACACTTACTTGATTAGTCAGTCCCCCCATCTTTCTGAGAGCTGCTGACTTCGGGAAGGCATGGACGTTTAAGGGGCCCTGGCCACCAATTTTCTCATAATGTGGGGGGGGGGCCTGGCCACCAATTTTTTTCTCTCATGTGGGGTCCTAGCCACCAATATTTTTTAATGGGAGGGCCCTGGCCACAAATGTTTTTTTATGGGGGGCCCTGACCACCAATATCTTTTTATTTTTTATTAACATGTGGGAACCCTAGCCACCAATATTTTTTTTGTTTTTTTACTGTGTGGTGGGGGGCGGACCTGTGGGGTGGGGAGGGTGGACCTGTAGGTGGGGCTTACAGTGGGCACAACCCAGGGGGCCCAGGAAATTTTGTTGTATGGGGCCCTGCGATTTCTGATGGCGGTCCTGCAGGTACCACAGGGCCCCCCACACCCTCTGTTCCCCCCTGACCCAGCTGCAACTACACTCCACACCCCGCCACAACTGCAACCCCCCTCTGGGCCCCAGCACTGGTCCTCTAGTTGCGGCTGTGATTGTAGCTAAGGGGTAGATCAGGGGACAGTACAGACCCATGTGAATAGGAGACAAATGCAGGTCTGGGTCGGCAGGGCCCATGAGGGCGGGGGCTTACTTTGTGTCTAACCGGCCCAGTCCAACCCTGAATTCACAAACTGTGTCCCCTGGGGAGGGTTGATTTAGTGGCAGGAGTCTCAGACTGAATGCCAGTTGGGGGTGAGATTTGGGGACAATACCTCTGTGCTACACTAGAGATAGCAATTTAAAATCTAAATTAAGGTTAGATATTTTTGGAACTGGGTTGTATGACTGTTCCACCAATATTTTCCTATATCTTACGTTTAAACGGGGCCCTAACAAAAGATTGAAAAGAAAAAGTCCAAAACCCACTTAGGAACATAAATGCACTTGTAGGGACACATGGTGGTAACTCATGGAAATGTCTTGCTTTTAGCATTGTCTCAACTCTCATTACTTGTTCAATCAGCACTCAAGCACCACATTGTGATTTATGGGAGGATGTAAATGATCAATATAACAAATTATATTATTTATGTTATGTATCACCCTTGGGAAAGTTCTTATGGGTTGAAACGTTATATCTTAAGAGTATAACAATGAGGAGGAGAAGGACTGTAACCCTATGGCTTGAGACAAATACTTTTCTTTTTTGCTTATTTTGATCACCTTATTTACTAAAATAGGTTTTAAATGTCACAGGTGCAGTTGCTTATGGCAACCAATCAGTAACTAGCTCTTATTTGTCTACTGAGAATAAAAGAAAAAATCTGATTGGTTGCTACGGGCAAATACAAAAACACTGGTACATTTGGCTCTTCTATTATTAAACCAGGACAATTGGCCACAACAACCAAATTATACTGATTTGCCCAGCACCATTAGTTCACCACCAGAATGTGAAATCAAGTATCTGCATAGTTACTTTGGTCAGCTCCAAATATCATAGTAAATCATAGAGAATTCTCCTATTCATGGGAATGGGCTGCTCCTGCCATTATATCAAATTGGAGAGCTCAGTGATCAGAGAGGCTGCTCGGAGGGAACTCATGAACTGTACTGGTTATACTGTGATGTTGGATAAGTTCATAGAATTGTATAAAAATAAAATAAAATGTTGATGCAGGAATCCTAATAGAGAACTAGTTTTTAACAGAAAGACTTGTATAGAGAGTCTCCCTCTGCACATATCTTAATATTCACATTTTTATTCTACTCTTTATTCTAGAGCTGCTTCTTCCTTTTCTAAAATTAAATATATTTATATATCTGTGGTTTTGATATTTCCTTTTTTCCATTTTGTGAAGCTTACACAGAGAAAGTGCTGCTCTATATTATAAAAGAGGAAGGTTTTTGTTCAGCTCTGTATCACTGTGTGAGAGGGTTGCTGTTATGCTGCTGACAGTAATAATCTGCTGCATCTTCTGCTTCCATTCTGCTGATTGTAAAAGTGAAATCAGTTCCAGACCCACTGCCGCTGATCCGCTCTGGGGTCCCTGTGTGTCGCTTGTTTGCCTCATAGATCAGCAGCTTTGGTGCCTGCCCTGATTTCTGTTGGTACCAGGCTAACCAGCTGCTAACACTGCTACTGGCTTTACATGTGATGGTGACAGTTTCTCCTGGTGACACAGAGACATAATCTGGAGACTGAGTCATCACAATCTGCCCATAGGAACCTGAGGATATAAACAAATACAACCAGAAAATCTATTATTAATACATATTTATGTAACATCACTATTATTATCTGTATATTTAATGTGCTCACCCTGAAGCCAGAGCATGAGTATAGGCAGCAAGCAGCTGTGGGACACCATACTGATCACTGCACACAGGCCTGATACAGATCACTGAGCCCCTGCCTGCACTCACTCATACTTATATCCCCACAAGCACACAGGGAATGTACATGTAGATTATATGCAAATCACAGAGCAGTATTAAGTACTGAAATCATTATGTTACTGGTACCTGTCCTACTGGAGTAAATACAGTTTATATTCCTCTGTTTCATGTTAATGTCCCTGCACTGCACTCATTATTTACCCTCATTCATCAAGATAAATTCAGTGCCACAAATTCAATGGGTTGCTGTAGTTTCATTGCAAAAGTTTTTTTTTCATTGATTAAGCTGCACATAAAAAGGCTATTGATATTTTTAAAATACAGATATTAACCACAATCACAGTACCCCAGCCACTCCTTAAAAAAACAGTGCTCCACCCCCAGCAGGGTTTGAAATCATAATGGGGGTAATGCAATTAAAAGCTACAAGCATTATTTAAAATGTCGCATTTGAGAATGTTTAGGACTGCTCACAATGTAAAATCTGTCACTGGTGAATATTACATTGAGCATTTTCGCTAAGCAAAGGTTTAGTGTTAACATTTGATCTGAATTTTGTTAAATATTTTGTCACAAAAAAGGTTTTGTGATTGCAAAATTTTATTATATCCACTGTGAATGTTCGCAAAAACTATTTGTTCGTAAACTTTGTGATGAAGTCATCCAGGTCTTTAATTAGTCAAAAAGGACACAAACATGGTCTATAACATTTGCAAGCATCTTTGTGCAGGTTTTTTGCACTAGCGAAACATATTACATTCCCCCCAATGTCTCCAATAAAATACAGGGGAGTTGACAGATCTGATAAAATCAAAAATTATTTTTTTATATTGGTATAAAGAAGAAATTGTATTTTTCTTGATAAAGGGACTGGCGCCACCCAGGGGTGTGGGGGAACAATGGCAGAATTAACTCAATGTGAAGGCCTAACTACATGACCCACAATGCAAAAAAAAATTCTTGAGACAATGTATTGTGGCATCAGTATAACCTGAGAGAGGTGCGGGGTTGTCATCCTATAACCACACAATAATGTTTCAGTAGCTGTCATGAGCTTATTTACCATGATAAAGTGCTAAACTGCACCAGTGCCATTGCTCATAGCAACTGGCAATTCTATGCTATGGGCAATGGCACTGATGCACTTTAGCAGCTATCATTAAAAAATCAGGCCCTGAATATAAAAGAAACAGAAGATCAGATGGATATATCCCAGCTTGTGTGAGTGTTTTGGGAATGGGTCTGTGTGGTAAGTGCTGCTCCTGCCATTATATTAAATAGGTGATCAGAGAGGCTGCTGGGAGGGAACTAATGGCTGAACTGGTTATACTGTGTTGTTGCAAAAAATGATAGGATTGCACTGCTGCCTTCTTTATGGGGAATATTGGTGAGTATGAGAGAGTCGCCCTCTCTCTGGTGCAGTCAGCAGTGAGTATCTAAATAAAATGATAACTGGCCAATCAGAATAGGGATTTTCAATGTTTTAAACAGTTACCTGCCATACACTGTACCATCTATATTGTTGATTTTCAAGGACCTCACTGCCATTTCCATAGATTTCACATTTTATTCTTTCTTATCTGTGTTGCACCATGTGTTTACTTGCAATACACAGTGACCCAAATTCACTAAGCCTAACGCTAGCGTCAATTTTTGTTACTTCGCAAATTCACTAACGAACGCTGGCGTAAATTCGCTAGTGTTACTTTGCACCCTTACGCCTGGCAAATTTTCGATACGGACGCAACTACGCAAATTCACTAACGCGTGCAGTGTACTGAACGCTACCTTTTATGCTAGACTTCCTTCGCCACCTCAGACCAGGTGATATTATGGGAGATAGGCTGAAAAAGATTGAAATTTTTTTTGGGGCTCCCCTCCTTCCCCCCTACATTTCCTAACTCATGGCAACTTAACTATAGAGTGGGCACATGTGTAGGGCAAAAAAAAAAAATGTTATTTGATATTTTGAAGGTTTCCCAGGCATTTGTAGTGATTCTATGTATTCCTCCATTGAATTTGAATTTGGCGCTATATGCAAATTAACCATCGCTAGCGTAACTTCGCTTAGCGAATCAACGCTAGCGCAACATCGCAACCTTATGCTACCCCTGTGCGCAACTTCGGATTTTAGTGAATTTGCGGAGCACTGACGAAACTGCGCCCGGCGAAGTGCAGCGAAGTACGGCGAAGTTGCGCCCGGCGCAACTACGAATCTTAGTGAATTTGCCCCAGTGTGTCAATGTCAAATAATTGGCTGCATTTAATGGTGTCAGGCAGCAAACTGTGTAGCCACTTGTAATCATTTTCATTAATGAGCCTAGTTTCTTTGTAGTGAGTTCATACACAGCTGCCTTATGAGGGGGCAAACTGAAAAAAACTTTGTCTATTATAAAGTATCAGCAGGCACCAGATTATCAGAAATTAGTTCAGATCAGAGTAAACTGGAGTAAAATACTAAAAGCCAAAGGTTTTTTTTTTACATGTTATTTTTAAAGTAAACATAAAATGTAAAGTGATTTCTCCCAGATTCCCCATTTGTGGTTCCAAATGGAATGATGTGGAAGTTTGGCTACTTACATTAGTGCAGCAATTCACAAGGCTGGAGGGTCCAGGTGCCACAACAGCCCCCACCCCCTCTCTGCCCCCCCTAACCCAGCTGCAACCCCCCTCTGGGCCCCAGCTCTGGTCCTCTAGTTGCAGCTACAATTGGGGCTAGAGGGGAGATCAGGGGACAGTGTAGACAGTAAACAGATGCAGGTCTGGGCTGGCAGGGCCCATGAGGGCCGGGGCTTACTGGGTTTTTACTTTGTGTCCCGCTGGCCCAGTCACACCCTGGATTCACAAACTGTAGGACTGGCCTCTTGGGGAGGGTTGGCTAAGTGGCAGCGGTCTCAGCCTAAATGCAAGTTAGGGGTCAGATTTGGGGACAATACCTTTATGTGCATTAAAAATTCCAATTTGAAATCTAAATTTAGGGTTAAATATTTTTGGAACTCCTATATCTTAAGTTAAAAAGGGCCCTAACAAAAGATTCAAAGAAAAAGTCCAAAAGCCACTTCATTAGGAACAAAAAAAGGCACTTGTAGGGACACCTGGTGGTAACTCATGGAAATGTCTTGCTCTTCGCATTGTCATTACTCATTACTTGTTCTCTCAACACTCCAGCACCACATTTCGATTTCGGGGACGATGTAAATGATCAATATAATAAATGATATATAATGTATGTTATGTATTAGTCTTAAGAAAGTTCTTATGGGTTGAAATATTATATCTTAGGAGTATAACAATGAGGGAGTAGAAGGACTGTACGATTTGTTCGTAAATGTTGTGATGAAGTAGATGAGGTCTTTAATTAGTCAAAAAGGACACAAACATGGTCGCTAACATTTGCAAGCATCTTTGTGCAGGTTTTTTGCACTAGCAAAACATATTACATTCCCCCCAATGTCTCCAATGAAATACAAGGGAGGTCTGATAAAATAATTTTTTTTTTTTTTATATCGGTATAAAGAATATCTTTAGAGTGTAGATCCATTTATTAGTGAGAAGATGGGTGTGTTAAAATAATTTATATTCGCCAGGATTTGCAATAGAAGAACCATCAATAATAAACATCACAAAATAAGGCAAACATTTCATTCAAAGAACCTTTAGAGGAAGTTATTGGTCCACCTAGTGGCCTCTCCCAATTTTTATGTATTTTTGGTAGAGTATAAATAACCTGAATTAATGAATTATCTGATACCAACTGTCCTTGTGTCCTTGTCCTTCTGTTCTGCAGTTTCATGGCTACAGCGACACCTAGTGGTATTGGAGTGGTAACATTTTAAAACTGACAGTGATAAGACTTTAACACTATTGATAAGGGTCATGATGGATTTATGTCATTTGACTCTATTTGGTCACATTATATTTTGCTAGATAAAGGGACTGAAACATGGAATTGTGATGTTTTTCACCATGAAAAATAAAATTATACCTATTTACATAAGAGAGTGCTACAGAAGTTTGGTAATTTGATCCTGCACCTTGCAAAGAACCTTAAGGACTGAGTGCAGGCATATTGCAACTCTCTGAATATATATATATATACATACACATAATGCTGTTGCCAAAAAATATGCTCAGTTAGAGCCCCTCTACTAGCACTGGTCTTCACAGATGCCCTTCTTTAATGCAAAGGCACTTCCCAAAAACCCAAATGCAGTGGTTCCCAACCTGCAGGGCTGGCGCCACCCTTGGTTGTGGGGGAGCAATGGCAGAATTAACTCAATGTGAAGGCCTATTCACTTCTTAAAGGGGAAATCCACATAAACGTAACACGCCTTTTGAAAAGTAAACATGATTTCAAGCAACTTTGCAATATACATCAATTAAAAAATATGCAGACTTTTCATGATTTTTAATGGTTTATGACAGTTCCCTAAGCCTACATGACCCACAATGCAAAAAAAAATTCTTGAGACAATGTATTGTGGCATCAGTATAACCTGAGAGAGGTGCGGGGTTGTCATAATATAACCACACAATAATGTTTCAGCTACTGAAACATTATTGTGTGGTTATATTATGACAACCCCGCACCTCTCTCAGGTTATACTGATGCCACAATACATTGTCTCAAGAATTTTTTTTTGCATTGTGGGTCATGAGCTTATTTACCATGATAAAGTGCTAAACTGCACCAGTGCCATTGCTCATAGCAACTTACAATTCTATGCTATGGGCAATGGCACTGATGCACTTTAGCAGCTATCATTAAAAAATCAGGCCCTGAATATAAAAGAAACAGAAGATCAGATGGATATATCCCAGCTTGTGTGAGTGTTTTGGGAATGGGTCTGTGTGGTAAGTGCTGCTCCTGCCATTATATTAAATAGGTGATCAGACAGGCTGCTGGGAGGGAACTAATGGCTGAACTGGTTATACTGTGTTGTTGCAAAAAATGATAGGATTGTTTATATAAGAGACTGAGATTATATAGGAATCCTATTAGAGAATCAGCTGCAAACAGACCTTGTATAGAGATATATTACAATTTACACTGCACATTTTCTTGTGTTTAATATTTAAAATAAATATTTATGCCATTGATTTTTCTAAAACAATTTATAATTGTGTGATTTAGTGGTTTTCCTTCTAAACCATTTGTGGAGCCACTGGGCCCCTTGCATAGAGAAGCTGATTCTCTATATCAGGTCACAGTCTCTGCTCCCAACACTATGAGGAGGGTCCCAGGTGTATTTAAGTTCCTGCAGGTAAGTACCATAGAACCATTAAAGAAGGCGAACCAGTAACTTGTGCATAGAGAGAGGACTGTCATAAACCTCCAATAACATGTACCCAGGGAATACTGTCAGCTGCTTATTTCCCTTTATATACAGTATTTGTCTGCATAAAAGATGAAGGTTTTTGTTCAGCTCTGTATCACTGTGTGAGAGGGTAATCCCTGTTCTGCTGACAGTAATAATCTGCTGCATCTTCTGCTTCCATTCTGCTGATTGTAAGAGTGAAATCAGTTCCAGACCCACTGCCGCTGATCCGCTCTGGGGTCCCTGTGTATCTGTTGCTTGTATGATAGATCAGCAGCTTTGGTGCCTGCCCTGATTTCTGTTGGTACCAGGCTATAGCACTGTCTCCATCACTGTCAGTAACACTGCTACTGGCTTTACATGTGATGGTGACAGTTTCTCCTGGTGACACAGAGACATAATCAGGAGACTGAGTCAGTACAATCTGCCCATAGGAACATGAGGAATGATTAAAAACAGTTAGTAAAAATTAAACAATCTTCATCTTGAAAAACCTCAATCGATAAAATATCCACTATGCTGTTACTCTGTTACATTTAGAATCTGTTTAAATTTGATTGGCACTTCTAACCCTGAAGCCAGAGCATGAGTATAGGCAGCAAGCAGCTGTGGGACACCATACTGATCACTGCACACAGGCCTGATACAGATCACTGAGCCCCTGCCTGCACTCACTCATATTTATATCCCCACAAGCACACAGGGAATGTAGATTATATGCAAAACAGAGATGTAATAAAAGCATCAATGATCAGACATTAGCTCTCATAATACTGGTAACAGTTCCTACATGTAATGCAATAATCTGGGGTTGCTGGTGGATAATATACGTAGCTGAAACAAGTAATTCCAGTCAGCAGAAAGAAGGACTAGCAAGTAATTGCCTTGTGTTCATGGAGGTATAGATAGATGGGATGAGTGGGTGGTTTTAAAAGAATATTAGGAATATAGTGTTAGGAAACCAGTGGCTAAATGTACTGACCACCAGGGAGCCACTGCCCATAGTATTTGGGTCGAGTCCAAAGAGGAAGCTGATTGGGAAATGGGGAGGGCAAATACTTGGCAAACAGGAGAACTTTATTGAAGTATGGGCAATGATAATAAGGGAGGGCAGAAGTCAGGCACAAGTACACTTGGGGTTAATAAACAGGTTGGCAGGCTTACTTGCAAGGTAGGGCAACGTTCCTAGATTAAGCAAACAGTGGGGTTATTAAGTGCAGACAAAGGTTTAAGTCTGGTAGAGTAGTACAGACTGGATCTAAAGCACCTGCTAGAGACAGAGAGACCAGCAGGAAAGTAGACATAAGAAATGATAATCTTACAATTCAAGCCTGTATATAGGCAGTCCCTGCAGGGAGGTCTATTGGAACGAGCTGTAATTATTGTTGTTATGGTGCTTTAATCTTGGGGACAACAGTTTGCCATGTAAAGAAAGAATATTAGGCTTTGTACCTTCCCTGGGTCATTGAGAGCCACAGAGGGAGGAGCTGGTTGGTTTGTCCCATGTTCTGCTGCTCGAGATTAAGGCAGAGAGAAATGGAAAGTGCCACAGTGGGAAGGTGAGTCAGACTCCCTAGTACTTACCTACCAGCCTTCCTCTCTAATACAGAGCACATTTCTCAAAGATTTTCCCCTCAGTCACATCAGTAAGTGACATGAATCTCAAGTGACTGCTGAGGTTTCAGCCCAACAAGCACTGCTGCCTTCTTTATGGGGAATATTGGTGAGTATGAGAGTGTCGCTCTCTCTCTGGTCCAGTCAGCAGTGAGTACAATTATAACTGGCCAATCAGAATAGGGATTTTCAATGTTTTAAACAGTTACCTGCCATACACTGTAACATCTATACTGTCGATTGTCAAGGACCTGACTGCCATTTCCATAGATTTAACATTTTATTCTTTGATCTGTGCTGCATTTAAAGGTGTGAGGCAGCAATCTGTGCAGCCACTTATAATCATTTTAATGAATGAACCTTAATTTGTAAGCTTCTTTGTAGTGAGTTCATATACAGCTGCCTTATAAGGGGGGTAAACTGAAAAAAACATTCATTCTATTATAAAGTATCAGCAGGCACCAGATTATCAGCAATTAGTTTAGATCAGACAACTGGAGTAAAATCATAAAAGCCAAAGGGGTTTTTTTACGTTATTTTTAAAGTAAACATAAAAAGTAAAGTTGATTTTTCCCTTAGATAACCCTTTTTGTAGTTCCAAATGGAATCATGTGGAAATGTGGCTACTTACATTAGTGCAGCAATTCACACAGTGTCAAACTGGAGGGTCCAGGTACCACAGGGACCCCCACCCCCTCTGTTCCCCCCTGACCCAGCTGCAACTCCACACCCCCCCGCCACAGCCGTAACCCCCCTCTGGGCCCCAGCACTGGTCCTCTAGTTGTGGCTGTGATTGTAGCTAAGGGGTAGATCAGGGGACAGTACAGACCCGTGTGAATAGGAGACAAATGCAGGTCTGGGTCGGCAGGGCCCATGAGGACCAAGGCTTACCGGGTTTTTACTTTGTGTCTAACTGGCCCAGTCCAACCCTGGATTCACAAACTGTAGGACTGACCCCAGGGCAGGATTGGCTAAGTGGCAGGGACCTCAGACTGAATGCCAGTTGGGGGTGAGATTTGGGGACAATACCTCTATGCTACACTAGATATTCCAATTTGAAATCTAAATTAAGGTTAGATATTTTTGGAACTGGGTTGACTGTTCCGACAATATTTTCCTATATCTTAAGTTTAAACGGGGCCCTAACAAAAGATTGAAAAGAAAAATATCAAAAACCACTTCATTCAGTAACTAGCTATTATTTGTCTACTGAGAATAAATGAAAAAATCTGATTGGTTACTATGGGCAAATACAGAACACTGGTACAGTTGGCTCTTCTATTACTAAAAAAGGACAATTGGCCACAACAACCAAATTATATTGTTTTGCCCAGGCCCATTAGTTCACCACCAGAAAGTGAAAACAAGTATCTGCATAATCAGCTCCAAATATCATAGTAAATCAGAGAATTCTCCTATTCATGGGAATGGGCTGCTCCTGCCATTATATCAAATGGAAGAGCTCAGTGATCAGAGAGGCTGCTGGGAGGGAACTCATGAACTGTACTGGTTATACTGTGATGTTGGATAAGATTATAGGATTGTAAAAAAATAAAAGAAAATGTTGATGCAGGAATCCTAATAGAGAACTAGTTTCTAACAGAAAGACTTGCATAGAGAGTCTCCCTCTGCACATATCTTAATATTCACATTTTTATTCTACTCTTTATTCTACGGCTGCTTCTTCCTTTTCTAAAATTAAATGTATTTATATATCTGTGGTTTAGTTATTTCCTTTTTTCCATTTTGTGAAGCCTATACAGAGAAAGTGCTGCTCTATATTATAAAAGAGGAAGGTTTTTGTTCAGCTCTGTATCACTGTGTGAGAGGGGTGGTGTAATGCTGCTGACAGTAATAATCTGCTGCATCTTCTGCTTCCATTCTGCTGATTGTAAGAGTGAAATCAGTTCCAGACCCACTGCCACTGAACCGCTCTGGGGTCCCTGTGTGTCTGTAGCTTGCAGCATAGATCAGCAGCTTTGGTGCCTGCCCTGATTTCTGTTGGTACCAGGCTAACCTGCTGTAAGAGCCACTTACAAGACTGCTACTGGCTTTACATGTGATGGTGACAGTTTCTCCTGGTGACACAGAGACATAATCTGGAGACTGAGTCAGTACAATCTGCCCATAGGAACCTGAGGATTAAGAAAAAAATACATGAGTATAGTAACTAAAATGATATAACTGTTCCTGTAATGGAAGTGTTAGTGCTGATTTTGTATAATTATTAGACAGTGATTAATTCTCACCCTGAAGCCAGAGCATGAGTATAGGCAGCAAGCAGCTGTGGGACACCATACTGATCACTGCACACAGGCCTGATACAGATCACTGAGCCCCTGCCTGCACTCACTCATATTTATATCCCCACAAGCACACAGGGAATGTACATGTAGATTATATGCAAATCACAGAACAGTATTAAGTACTGAAATCATTATGTTACTGGTACCTGTCCTACTGGAGTAAATACAGTTTATATTCCCCTGTTTCATGTTAATGTCCCTGCATTGCACTTATTATTTACCCTCATTCATCAAGGTAAATTCAGTCTCAAGTATTAAATATCTGGGGGTGAATTTAAGAGGTGATTTAGAAAGAGCATATCAAGATAATTATGTCCCATTGTTAGCTTCTATTCAAAAGGCAATCGATAACTGGAAGAACATTAAGATATCTTGGTTTGGCAGAATTCAAGCGATAAAGATGGTGGTCATGCCCAAAGCCCTATACTTTTTGCAAGTCCTACCAATAGATGTACCCCCCACTTTCTTTACTACATTAAGATCGATTTTCACAAGATTCATTTGGGGAGGGAAACCCCAGAGGCTAAGCTATAAGCACCTAACTCAAATAAAAGAAAAATGAGGAATGGGAGTCCCAGATACTTATTTATATTTTATAGCAGTGCATTTGGTTAGACTATTGAACTGGACGACAAGGAAAGAGAAAAAGACTGGTGTGAATTAGAACAAGGGTGGTGCCACTATCCACTAGAATATTCATTATGGGATGATAAATTGGCAGCGAATAAGTCTATGCGACAACATCCGTTAATTAGCACAACCTTGAAAATATGGCATAAGAACAAAATAACATTGCACCTGACGAAAGCACCCTATGTGCTACAACTCTTAAGATATAATCCAAACTTCCCTCCGGGTATGGAAAGGGGAGAATTCGCTATATGGGAGAAGTGGGACGATAAACCCACTAAGGTACAGAATTTGGTTAAAAGGAGCAAGTTGAGCTCACTAGAGGACTTGCAAAGGAGATGGGGAAATACCCAAGAGATTTATGGGGTTACTACCAACTGTACTATTTTTTAAATATTAACAGAGAAAGAGAATGGGACAGGCCCCTAACAGAGTGGGAGCGGATAATAGATCAAGATCAAGAATTGATTAAACCTTTATCCAAAATGTATAATATGGTACTAAACACAGATGAATTTAAATCTTCATCTTCAATTTGGTAGAAATATACAAGAACATGAATGGATAAATATCTTTAAATATGGGAATAAGATGACAAGGGTTGTGAAAGAAGTAAAAGAAGCTATATATAAAATGGTGACAAGATGGCACTATACTCCTGTCAAACTCCATAAGATGCACCCACAGACATCCAACCTATGTTGGAGATGTAATAAAGAGGTGGGTACACATATATCTGGATAACGTGTTCAAGATTGAAAGACTACTGGTCCCAGGTATTAGAGAGCATATACAAAATAACATCTATTAAAATGTGTGTAGATGATTATGCAGTAATACTATTGAATGTGAACCTAGAGAAAGCTAAGATGTTGGATGACTTACTTACCTTTTAACTAATCCAGGCTGCTAAAGCACTTATTCCAAGTCTAAGGATCCTTCTACATATAATAACTGGTTAAAATCTGTGGATGAAATAAGAGTATTAGAGGAATTAACACATGTATATCACAATAATAGTGCAATGTATTGGCAAATATGGTCTCCCTGGCAAAGATTTATAGAATCAATGGAAATGGGGAAGACATAGGGTAAATGATCTGGAAAGTGTATTAAGTATGAGACCTGAAATTAATGATAGAGTGGATGTCATATTGTGGGCAATACATGATATGATAAATGTAGTAACAAAAGGCCCTTAATGAGATGTAATGAAGACTGGTACTTGATATTACCCTGTACCCTCATCCCTTTTTTTCTGTACCCTTTCCTTTTTTTGTTTGGAAAAAATTGATGAAATAAAGAAATTTAAATGAAAAAAAAAAACATGAATTCAGTGTCACAAATTCAATGGGCAAATGTTTTTGTTTCCATTAATTAAGCTGCAAATAAAAAGGCTTTTGTTATTTTTTAAAATAAAGATATTAACCACACAGGATGGAAATCTGAAAGTTTTTTTGGCCACACCCACAGTACCCCAAGGACTTATTAAACACAGGCGCTCCATCCCCAGCAAAGTTGTAAATCATAATGTCTCCTATAAATTACAGGGGAGTTGACCAGGATGAAAAAATAAAAGCATATATATTTTTTTTTATATCAGTATAGAGAATATATTTAGAGTGTTGATCCATTAATTAGTAGGAAGGTGGGTGTGTTTAAATCATTTCTATTCACCAGTATTTGCAATAGAAGAAACATCAATAATAAACATCAAGAAATAAGGCAATGAAAGAACCTTTAGAGAAACTTATTGATTCCAAATTTCCAAATTTTAATGTATTTTTGGGAGGGTATAAATAACAGGAATTAATGGATAATCTGGTAGCAATTGTCCTTGTGCTTCTGTTCTGTTAGTGACCAGCCATGCTTATCATTTTACAGGAGATTTTGTTTCATTTTTGCACAGTTTCATGGCTATAGCGACACCTAGTGGTGTTGGAGTAGTAATATTTTAAAAACTGATGGTGATAAGGACTTTAACTTATTGATAAGCTTCATGATGGACTTATGATGTAATTTGGCTTTGGAAATTCAAAGTAGGGAAGGTATTTAAAGGGCTATTTAGTCACATTGTATTATCCTTGATAAAGTTCCCCATTTAGGAATGAAACTTCGAATTGTGAAAAAAAATACTATGCTGTATCCATGGCTGAATATAAGGTTCTGAACTAGAAGTGCTGGATGTATAGGTGGCACAGAGACATACAGGAGTCATTTGTATGTTTCTACCTATAATTCCTTAAAAAGGGGTTGATGCATGTGAATACCTTGTGTTTATTCCATGTTTATTCCATAGGAACCCAATTTTAGAAAATCAGTTTTCAGCTGTCATCATACAATTGCAGTTAGACTAATAGAAGGCAAATTCTTTAATATTTGTTGTGGATTATTTTTTTTACTTTTTTGTGATTTCACCCACAATTTACTTTATTATGGTTTAGAAGTGAGAAAGGTCACATTGGGGAATGAAATAGACTTGCAGTGACACCTAGTGGTCTCTCTGTATAACAAACATAATTATATCTCATGTTTAGCTTTGTGTCAAGTCTCAGTGTTACATTTAAAGCAGGTACAGTTTGTTCTTCTCTGCTTGGTTCCTGGGAAGGTGTAATGGAAACCTAAAATTTATATGATGTTTTAACCTAGACATTGAGACAATGTATTGTGACATCAGTATAATCTGAGAGAGACACAGGACTGTCACCCTATAACAACACAAAAAAGTTTCTGTAGCTGTCATAGGCTAATTTAACATGATATGTGCTAAACTGCACCAGTGCCATTGTATATAGCAACCATTAGCTTCTTTTGATTGATCACTTAGCAAAGATCTGATTGTTGCTATGGGCAATGGCACTGGTGCAGTTTAGCATGTTAAAGAAATCAGACCCTGAATATAAAGGAGAAAGAAGCCCAAATGGATATATCTCAGCTTGTGTTTTTGCTAGAGATTCTCCTATTCATAGGAATGGGCCCCTGTGATTAGTGCTGCTCCTGCCATTATATTAAATAGGTGATCAGAGAGGCTGCTGGGAGGGAACTAATGGCTGAACTGGTTATACTGTGTTGTTGGGAAAAAATATAGGATTGTTTATATAAGAGACTGAGATTATATCGGAATCCTATTAGGGAATCAGCTGCAAACAGACCTTGTATAGAGATATGTTACAAATTACACTGCACATTTTCTTATGTTTAATATTTAAAAAAATATTTATGCCATTGTTTTTTCGAAAATAATTTATAATTGTGTGATGTAGTAGTTTCCTTTCTAAACCATTTGTGGAGCCACTGGGCCCCTTGCAGAGAGAAGCTGATTCTCTATATCAGGTCACAGTCTCTGCTCCCAACACTATGAGGATTGTCCAGGTATATTTAAGTTCCTGCAGGTAAGTACCATAGAACCATTAAAGAAGGTGAACCAGTAACTTGTGCATAGAGAGAGGACTGTCATAAACCTCTAATAACATGTACCCAGGGAAAACTGTCAGCTGCTTATTTCCCTTTATATATTTGTCTTCATAAAGTAGGAAGGTTTTTGTTCAGCTCTGTATCACTGTGTGAGAGGGTAATCCCTGTTCTGCTGACAGTAATAATCTGCTGCATCTTCTGCTTCCATTCTGCTGATTGTAAGAGTGAAATCAGTTCCAGACCCACTGCCGCTGATCCGTTCTGGGGTCCCTGTGTGTCGGGTGTTTGCCTCATAGATCAGCAGCTTTGGTGCCTGCCCTGATTTCTGTTGGTACCAGTGGAGATAGAAGGTAGAGCCACTTGTAACACCGCTACTGGCTTTACATGTGATGGTGACAGTTTCTCCTGGTGACACAGAGACATAATCTGGAGACTGAGTCAGTACAATCTGCCCATAGGAACCGGAGGAATGATCAAAAAAGCTTAGTAAAAATGAACCAATCTTCCGCTTGAAACACCTCAAAGGATAATATATCCACTACAGTGTTACTCTGTTAATTATGAGAATTGTTAGAGTCTGTTTATATTTGATTGGCAATTCTCACCCTGAAGCCAGAGCATGAGTATAGGCAGCAAGCAGCTGTGGGACACCATACTGATCACTGCACACAGGCCTGATACAGATCACTGAGCCCCTGCCTGCACTCACTCATATTTATATCCCCACAAGCTCACAGGGAATGTAGATTATATGCAAAACAGAGATGTAATAAAAGCAGCAATGATCAGACATTAGCTCTCATAATACTGGGTAACAGTTCATACATGTAATGTTATGCATATGGGATACAAAAAATAGAACCGTATATACTATACCCTAAATGGTATTAATTTAGTAAAATCCATAATGGAGAATAATCTGGGGTTGTTGGTGGATAATATACATAGGTGAAGCAAGTAATTCCAGTCAGCAGAAAGAAGGGCTAGCAAATAATTGTCTTGTGTTCATGGGGTTATAGATCCATGGGATGAGTTGGCCATTCTCCTTTTGTTAAAAAGAATATTAATGAAATAGAGTGTTAGGAAACCAGTGGCTAAATGTTCTGACCACCAGGGAGTCATTTCCCTTAGTGTTTGGGTCAAGTCCAAAGAGGAAGCTGATTGGGAAATGGGCAGGGCAGATACTTGGCAAACAAGAGAACTTCATTGAAGTATGGGCATTGTTAACAAATGAGGGCAGAAGTCAGGCACAAGTACATATGGGGTTAATAAACAGGTTGGCAGGCTTACTTGCAAGGTAGGGAAAATGTCTTTGATTAAGCAAACAGTTGGGTTATTAAGTGCAGACAAAGGTTTAAGGCTGGTAGAGTAGTACAGACTGGATCAGGAGCACCTGCTAGAGACAGAGAGACCAGCAGGATAGTAGACATAATAAATGATAAACTTACAATTCAAGCCTGTATATCGGCAGTCTCTGCTGTGAGGTCTACTAACTTTAATTATTGTGGTTATGTTGCTTTAATCTTGGGGACAACAGTTTACCACGCACAGGAGGAATATTAGGCTTTGTGACTTCTGTGAGTCATTGAGAGCCAGAATCACTGGGAATGGGATTGGAAGAGAGGGAAGAAAACACAGAGACGCTAAATATTATTAACCTCAGTGATCATGTCCTCTCTGACAATCAAAAACTTGTTTTGAAGAGGCATTTGTCTTTCTCTCCAAGTTATGACATAAATCTCTTCACTCTATACAAAGAGTCTGGTCAATCCCTTAATGGCTATACCTGATCCAATGAACCCACATGATTTTACACATGTCATCCCTAACCCTACAACTGAGCAAATATCATTTGAACAAGCTCTGACAGATTTGAATGACCTATTGATTGAACAAACTGATCCCGTGAGGTCTTTGAAACCCAAGAGTAAATTCATGCCTCCCAGAAATATAAGTTCCGCAGTAATCACTTTTGGGGAATTGGTCATGAGAGATCTTATTAACATACCCAGTCAGTGCCATGATAACCTCAATAAAGTGGAGAAACTTGCCCTACAGGAAATAACATCTTGGGAGGATATAATTATAAAACCTTCTGATAAAGGAGGCAATATAGTTTTGTGGCCCAGGGTCATGTACTTAACGGAAGCATTAAAACAACTGAACGACACGTCATGTTATCAAAAACTATCAAATGACCCAACCGTACGCTTTAGATTGATTTACAGTAATTTAATTAAAGATGGTTTTCAAACAGGCCTTATCACTGGAAGTGAATCAAGGTCATTACAGAACAATTTTTCTGTCACCCCCTACTTTCTACATGCTTCCCAAAATTCACAAAAACCTAAATAAACCTCCAGGTCGTCCGATTGTGTCTGGGAATGGCAATATATGCGAAAAGGCCAGCCAATATATTGACATGAAACTACGCAAATTTCTGCTTTCACTTCCCTCATATATTAAGGACACTGGTGACCTACTGCAAAAACTGGCAGAGGTTAAAGTTGACAGGGGTACATACTTGGTGGGTTGTGATGTAGAATCCCTATATTCCTCCATTTCCCACAAACAAGGCATAAGAGTCATACGATACTTCATGGAAAGGGATTGGGACCAACAGTACATAGATTTTATGGCAGATTTGACAGATTTTTGTCTTAATCATAATTTCTTCATATTTAACGAAAAATTCTACTTGCAAGTCAGAGGTGTTGCAATGGGTGCAGCCTTTGCTCCCACATATGCAAACCTGTTCATGGGATGGTGGGAGGCCAATTGGGTATTTGGAGATCAGATGGCACAATATACCCAATTCATCTCATATTGGTTTTGCTACATTGATGACCTGGTATTTCTTTGGAATGGTACCGAGGAGTTGTTGAGTGATTTTCTGAAATGTCTTAATACCAACAATCTTAACATCAAACTCACACATACTATCAGTGAGACAAGCCTCGACTTTTTGGATATCACCATTACCATTAAAGAGGATGGCAACATTGGCACTGATCTGTTCCATAAAGCCACTGAAACCAACTCTATACTTCACTTTCAGAGTCATCATCCGATGGCAACTAAGAGAGGAATCCCTGTTGGGGAATTCCTCCGCCTATGTCAGAACTGTTCCGATTTACAACTCTTTAAGAGTAGAGCTATGGAACTGACTGAACGGCTAACACATAGGGGCTATTCACAGAATGTGATTCATAAAGCTTATTCTAGAGCACTTCAGACCCCTAGAAACACATTATTGGAGGCAAGTCAGCGACAACCACACAATACCAAACAGGCCATTAGATTTATAGGGACCTATTGTAAGCCATGGCCAGCTATTGACTCAGTATTGAGAAAACATTTGCATATACTACATACGGACCCAGTTCTGTCTGCAATGATGGGCCCCCCGGCCACTGACCTGTTGTGGATGGGCACCTAATTTAAGAGATTGTTTGGTCAGAAGCCATTTCAGTAAACAGCAACAAACTATAATACATGGTACCGTGGCATGTGGCAAGTGCAGGGCATGTAAATACATGCATAATCGTAGCTATGTTGTGGATAGGTTTGGCAAGAAGCACCGAATCACACATAACTTTACATGTAATACGGATAACATTATTTATATGTTAACTTGCCCTTGTAATAAAATATATATTGACAAAACTAATAGACTGTTTAAGAAGAGACTTATGGAGCATGTACATAGTATTGAGAATGCAGTAGACCTTCGCAAAGCTGACTAGAAATTATCACCAGTCAGCCAACACTTTTTTGAAAATCATGATCACTCCAGCATGGGCCTTAAAGCAATGGGGCTATTTAGAGTATCTCTGGGTATCAGGGGGGGGATCTGGAAACAGCTCTCTTATCTAAAGAAAGTGAGTGGATCTTTCTAATGGCCTAAATGCAAGCATTACAATGAACATGTTCATAAAAATATCTGTATGGAGTTCTAAAAATATCCATAACATTATACAGTCATACCTATTACAATATATTTTATTGATGTGGCCACTTTTTTTTTGCATCATTGTCCTACTGGGATGTATGCTTACTTGCCATGATAATAAAATAATATTAATTTCGTACTTTGTCATTTCTTAGAAGCAGGATTGTTACTACTCTAGCCATGAAATGGTTAATACTTGCTGTATAGATTGCACTTCAAGCCCACGGCGATTCAACAATATGGGTTAAAAGGTTTATTGTACATCAAGTCACACCAGCATATTACAGTATGGATACATTGGTAGCTATGCGTCACTCTTGCAACATCGTTTCAATGGCCCAAATGGTTAAGAAAGTATCGCTCCATAGGAAATCCCCTCCAGAGCGGCCTTACGCAGGTCAGCAGGGAGAAGACGGTATTGGCTGTTTGATCTCCATCGTGACGTCCTGTGTGATGATTGGCCGGTTTGAATTTGTACTGGCTGATCCACAGCTACTTCTAGGAGTGCACCGCCGGTCTCGCAATCGCCTTTGGCAAAGCCCGCAACTGGCGGGTGAAACGAGCGTCAGGCACACTTTTTAGCTTTCAGTTAGGCAGGACGTCTGATAGGGACTTTAATGGTAAAATGGATCGGGAGGGTGCATTATGGGGGTGAAGGGGTTAGATGTGGTGAATTGATCCGTGGGCCAGAACCTTAGCTCTCTGTAGAAATCAAGTGCCTAAGTAACATGGCATTACCATTGAAGGGCACTTTACAGCGGGTGGTGTACTATGAGGGTAAAGGGGTTGGAACTGGCTGAATGAACCGTGGGTAAGAATTCTTAACTAGCCACAGAACTGATATTTACCAGCAAGGCAAGCTAGCCATTTGCTGATTTGGTTCATAATCAATACCTAACACCCACTAAGATTAACCTATCGCTGGGTCAAACGGTTGCTCAGCACCACTCGTGACAACCCTCCTTTACCAGTCAATCAACGTCCTGTTTCTAGCTGCTTTTTTAACATTTAATATTTTTTGTTTGGACATCGATTTTAAATGCTGATTAAAAGTTATGTTTTAATTTTAATACTTCTAACTACCTCAGAGGTTATATATGGGAAGGTGCAACTGTGAGGGCCATTTCTTTAAATTTTTCTCTCCCTTTTTTGCATATAATCATTATTTGGCCTTGCACACCATATACTGTGTTTGATGGTTGGTGCTCCCCAACACCATTTTTTTTTTTGAGTCATTGAGAGTCACAGAGGGAGGAGCTGGTTGGTTTGTCCCATGTTCTGCTGCTCAAGATTAAGGCAGAGTGAAATGGAAAGTGCCACAGTGGGAAGATGAGTCAGACTCCCTAGTACTTACCTACCAGCCTTCCTCTCTAATACAGAGCCCATTTTTTACAAATAAGATTCCCCCCAATCACATTAGTAAGTGACATGAATCTTAAGTGACTGCTGAGGTTTCAGCCCAACAAGCACTGCTGCCTTCTTTATGGGGAATATTGGTGAGTATGAGAGTGTCACCCTCTCTCTGGTCCAGTCAGCAGTGAGTAAAATTATAACTGGCCAATAGGGATTTTCAATGTTTTAAACAGCTGCCTGTCATACATTGTAACATCAATATTGTCAATTGTCAAGGACCTGACTGTCATTTCCATAGATTTCACATTTTATTCATTGATCTGTGCTGCATTTAAAGGTGTGAGGCAGCAATCTGTGTAGCTACTTGTAATCATTTTAATGAATGAACCTTAATTTGTAAGCTTCTTTGTAGTGAGTTCATATACAACTGTCTTATAAGGGGGGTAAACAGAAAAAAACATTCATTCTATTATAAAGTATCAGCAGGCACTGGATTATCAGCAATTAGTTTCGTTCAGACAACTGGCGTAAAATAATAAAAGCCAAAAGGTTTTTTTACATTATTTTTAAAGTAAACTTAAAAAGTAAAGTTGATTTTCCCTTAGATAACCCTTTTTGTAGTTCCAAATGGAATGATGTGGAAGTGTGGCTACTTACATTAGTGCAGCAATTCCTTACCTCCCAACTGTCCCTTTTTCAGAGGGACAGTCCCTCTTTTGACAGCTCAACCTGCAGTCCCTCATTTGTACTGGAAAGTCCCAATTTTCTCTGCACTGAACAGCCAAAAAAAGAAACAAAGTTTCTCACTTAATTGGCTTTTAGCAGAGAGCACAGAACAGCTAACGGATGCAAATAAAATACTTTGTAACAATTTTGAGACACAAAAACTGTTTAGATAAGGATAAATATTTTCAAACTTTCATAACCTGCCAAATTTTGTAAAGTTAACATGGTAATTAGGGGGTGTGACCACAGAAGGGGGCGTGGTCAAAAATGTCGCTGTTCTACATGCAAAAACATTTTTTGTCCCTCTTTTTACTTCCAAAATGTTGGGAGGTATGCAATACCCACAGTGTCAAACTGAAGGGTCCAGGTGCCACAGGGACCCCCACCCCCTCTGTTCCCCCCTGACCCAGCTGCAACTATACTCCACACCCAGCCACAGCTGCAACCCCCCTCTGGGCCCCAGCACTGGTCCTCTAGTTGTGGCTGTGATTGTAGCTAAGGGGTAGATCAGGGGACAGTACTGACCCATGTGAATAGTAGACAAATGCAGGTCTGGGTCGGCAGGGCCCATGAGGGCCGGGGCTTACCGGGTTTTTACTTTGTGTCTAACCGGCCCAGTCCAGCCCTGGATTCACAAACTGTAGGACTGGCCCTCTGGGCAGGGTTGGTTAAGTGGCAGGGGCCTCAGACTGAATGCCAGTTGGGGGTGAGATTTGGGGAAAATACCTCTATGTTACACTAGAGATTGCAATTTGAAATCTAAATAAAGGTTAGATATTTTTGGAACTGGGTTGTGTGACTGTTCCACCAATATTTTCCTATATCTTACGTTTAAACGGGGCCCTAACAAAAGATTGAAAAGAAAAAGTTCAAAAGCCACTTCATTAGGAACCTAAATGCACTTGTAGGGACACCTGGTGGTAACTCATGGAAATGTTTTGCTTTTAGTAATTGTCTCAACTCTCATTTTTCAAATAGCACTCGAGCAACACATTGTGATTTATGGGAGGATGTAAATGATCAATATAACAAATTATATTATTTATGATATGTATCACCCTTGAGAAAGTTCTTGAAACATTATATCATTATAAAAATGAGGAGGAGAGGGACTGTAACCCCATGGCTTGAGACAAATACTTTTCTTTTTTGCCTATTTTGATCACCGTATTTACTAAAATAGGTGCTAAATTTCACAGGTGCAGTTGCTTATGGCAACCTATCCTTAACTTGCTCTTATTTGTCAACTGAGAATAAAAGAAAAAATCTGATTGGTTGCTACGGGCAAATACAGAACACTGGTACATTTGGCTCTTCTATTATTAAACCAGGACAATTGCCCACAACAACCAAATTATACTGATTTGCCCAGCACCATTAGTTCACCACCAGAAAGTGAAATCAAGTATCTGCATAGTTGCTTTGGTCAGCTTCAAATATCATAGTAAATCATAGAGAATTCTCCTATTCATGGGAATGGGCTGCTCTTGCCATTATATCAAATGGGAGAGCTCAGTGATCAGAGAGGCTGCTGGGAGGGAACTCATGAACTGTACTGGTTATACCGTGTTGTTGGATAAGATTATAGGATTGTAAAGAAATAAAATAAAATGTTGATGCAGGAATCCTAATAGAGAACTAGTTTCTAACAGAAAGACTTGCATAGAGAGTCTCCCTCTGCACATATTTTAATATTTACATTTTTATTCTACTCTTTATTCTACAGCTGCTTCTTCCTTTTCTAAAACTAAATGTATTTATTTATAAATCTGTGGTTTAGTTATTTCCTTTTTCCATTCTGTGAAGCTTATACAGAGAAAGTGCTGCTCTATATTATAAAAGAGGAAGGTTTTTGTTCAGCTCTGTATCACTGTGTGATAGGGTACTCGTAATGCTGTTGACAGTAATAATCTGCTGCATCTTCTGCTTCCATTCTGCTGATTGTAAGAGTGAAATCAGTTCTAGACCCACTGCCGCTGATCCGCTCTGGGGTCCCTGTGTGTCGGGTGCTTGCCCTATAGATCAGCAGCTTTGGTGCCTGCCCTGATTTCTGTTGGTACCAGGCTAAATAGCTGTAAGAGCCACTTACAAGACTGCTACTGGCTTTACATGTGAGGGTGACAGTTTCTCCTGGTGACACAGAGACATAATCTGGAGACTGAGTCATCAGAATCTGCCCATAGGAACCTGAGGATTAAGAAAAAAATAAATGAGTATAGTAACTAAAATGATATAACTGTTCCTGTAATGGAAGTGTTAGTGCTGATTCTGTATAATTATTAGACAGTGATTAATTCTCACCCTGAAGCCAGAGCATGAGTATAGGCAGCAAGCAGCTGTGGGACACCATACTGATCACTGCACACAGGCCTGATACAGATCACTGAGCCCCTGCCTGCACTCACTCATATTTATATCCCCACAAGCACACAGGGAATGTACATGTAGATTATATGCAAATCACAGAGCAGTATTAAGTACTGAAATCATTATGTTACCGGTAACTGTCCTACTGGAGTAAATACAGTTTATATTCCCCTGTTTCTTTTTAATGTCCCTGCATTGCACTCATTATTTACCCTCATTCATCAAGGTAAATTCAGTCTCAAGTATTAAATACCTGGGGGTGAATTTAAGAGGTGATTTAGAAAGAGCATATCAAGATAATTATGTCCCATTGTTAGCTTCTATTCAAAAGGCAATCGATAACTGGAAGAACATTAAGATATCTTGGTTCGGCAGAATTCAAGCGATAAAGATGGTGGTCATGCCCAAAGCCCTATACTTTTTCCAAGTCCTACCAATAGATGTACCCCCCACTTTCTTTACTACATTAAGATCGATTTTCACAAGATTCATTTGGGGAAGGAAAACCCAGAGGTCAAGCTATAAGCACCTAACTCAAATAAAAGAAAAAGGAGGAATGGGAGTCCCAGATACTTATTTATATTTTATAGCAGTGCATTTGGTTAGACTATTGAACTGGATGACAAGGAAAAGGAGAAAAGACTGGTGTAAATTAGGGTGGTGCCACTACCCACTAGAACATTCATTATGGGATGATAAATGGGCAGTGAATAAGTCTATGCGACAACATCCGTTAATTAGTACAACCTTGAATATTTGGAATAAGAACAAAATAACATTGCACCTGACGAAAGCACCCAATGTGCTACAACTCTTAAGATATAATCCAAATTTCCCTCCGGGTATGGAAAGGGGAGCATTCGCTATATGGGAGATACAGAATTTGGTTAAAAGGAGCAAGTTGAGCTCACTAGAGGACTTGCAAAGGAGATGGGGGAAATACCCAAGAGATTTATAGGGTTACTACCAACTGCACCATTTTTTAAATATTAACAGAGAAAGAGAATGGGACAGGCCCCTAACAGAGTGGGAGCGGATAATAGATCAAGATCAAGAAGTGATTAAACCTTTATCCAAAATGTATAATATGGTACTAAACACAGAGGAATTTAAGAGAGAATTTAAAGAGAATTGGGTAGAAATATACAAGAACATGAATGGATAAAGATATTTAAATATGGGAATAAGATGACAAGGGTTGTGAAAGTAAAAGAAGCTATATATAAAATGGTGACAAGATGGCACTATACTCCTGTCAAACTCCATAAGATGCACCGACAGACATCCAACCTATGTTGGAGATGTAATAAAGAGGTGGTACACATATACATATCTGGATAACGTGTTCAAGATTGAAAGACTACTGGTCCCAGGTATTAGAGAGCATATACAAAATAACATCTATTAAAATGTGTGTAGCTGATTATGCAGTAATACTATTGAATGTGAACCTAGAGAAAGCTAAGATGTTGGATGACTTACTTACCTTTCAACTAATCCAGGCTGCTAAAGCACTTATTCCAAGTCTAAGGATCCTTCTACATATAATAACTGGTTAAAATCTATGGATGAAATAAGAGTATTAGAGGAATTAACACATGTATATCACAATAATAGTGCAATGTATTGGCAAATATGGTCTCCCTGGCAAAGATTTATAGAATCAATGGAAATGGGGAAGACCTAGGGTAAATGATCTGGAAAGTGTATTAAGTATGAGACCTGAAATTAATGATAGAGTGGATGTCGTATATTGTGGGCAATACATGATATGATAAATGTAGTAACAAAAGGCCCTTAATGAGATGTAATGAAGACTGGTACTTGATATTACCCTGTACACTCACCCCTTTTTTTCTGTACCCTTTCCTTTTTTTGTTTGGAAAAAATTGATGAAATAAAGAAATTAAAAACAAAAACAAAAACATAAATTCAGTGCCACAAATTCAATGGGCAAATGTTTTTGTTTCCATTGATTAAGCTGTACATAAAAAGGCTTTTGTTATTTTTTAAAATAAAGATATTAACCACACAGGATGTAAATCTGAAAGTTTTTTTGGCCACACCCACAGTACCCCAGGGACTTATTAAACACAGGCGCTCCATCCCCAGCAAGGTTGTAAATCATAATGTCTCCTATAAATTACAGGGGAGTTGACCGGTATGAAAAAATAAAAGCATATATAATTTTTTTTATATCAGTATAAAGAATATCTTTAGAGTGTTGATCCATTAATTAGTAGGAAGGTAGGTGTGTTTAAATCATTTCTATTCACCAGTATTTGCAATAGAAGAAACATCAATAATAAACATCAAGAAATAAGGCAGTCATTTGATTCAAAGAACCTTCAAAGGAACTTATTGGTTGACCTGGTGGCCTTTCCAAATTGTTATGTATTTTTGGGAGAGTATAACTAACCAATTGTCCTTGTGCTTCTGTTAGTGACCAGCCATGCTTATCATTTTACAGGAGTTTTTGTTTCTTTTTTGCACCGTTTCATAGCTACAGTGACACCTAGTGGTGTTGGTGTAGTAACATTTGAAAAACTGATGGTGATAAGGACTTTAACTTATTGATAAGCTTCATGATGGATTTATGAAGTTATTTGACTCTGGAAATTCAAAGTGGGGAGGGTATTTAAAGGGCTATTTAGTCACATTGTATTATCCTTGATAAATGGAAAAACTACTTTGTTGCTATCTGACTTGGGAGCAACTCCTGGTACTGTCAGCCTTTCCTCCTTAGTACTGACCACCTTAGCCCTCCTCAGTACTGGTTCTGGCATGAGGGCTAGTCCTGGCCCACCACTACCATCACTCTCCCCAGTCTGAGTGGCACTATCCACTAGGACCCTACTCTGAGTCATAACCACCTGTCCCTCATGCTTCTGCACTGACTCCTGAGCTTGGCGTAGCTGCTGACCTCCACTCAAGACCTCAGGCAGTTTGGGTACAGGATCAGGGATTACACGCTGGAAATCCCTCACTGCCGGTATACTACCGGGCTGCACCAGGGAGACTCCTAGGGGAAACCTCTCCTCCCCCTCTCCCTTCTTATCCCTACTTTGGGACAACACTGGTTCAGGCACTGGTTGACTCTGGCTCCTGCCTCCCAGTCCTCCCTCCCAGTTACTTTGCTGCATTGTACTTTTTGCAATTACCTGTTGAGGTGGGTGGCCACACTCCAGCGCGGCTGGACCTAGTGAGACCTGGCCATAGGGCACAAAAGCAGTTATCATGTAACCCAAATCATTCCCCAACAAGACATTTACAGGAATTTCATTAGTTACACCCACTTCCCTTAGACCTCTCCCCGCACCCCAATCCAAGAAAACTTTTGCCACAGGCACCTTTGGGTGGCTCCCACCCACCCCCTTTATGGACAAAGTCTTTCCAGGAATAATGTCCCCAGTGTTTATCATCTCTGGACGCACCAGAGAAAAATTAGACCCTGAGTCTCTTAGTCCCTGAGTCACTTTGTCCCCCACAATCACAGACTGCATATGATGATGTAGATTCTCAGGCTTACCAGACACGAGCATCACAACAGGCTGTCCAGGTGAAGTTGGTTCCTTCTTTTGTGGACAGTCAGTCCTCACATGGCCCATCTGGTTGCAGGAAAAACATCGGCGGGTATCCTTCTGCCCCACAGCTGCAACAGACCCCCCAAAATATGAATTCTCACCAGACTGTGGACTGCTGTGTGTGGTTCCTCCTGTTGATCGCTCCTTGTAGCTTGGTACAGATGTTCTGCGGTGGTCTGGCATCCGACTAGCTGCATAAGTATCAGCAAGCTTGGCAGCCTGGTCTGCTGTTTTAGGCTCCCGGTCCATAACAAACTGCCGTACTTCCAATGGACATACGTGTAGAAACTGATCTTTGACCATCAAATCAGTTAAATCCTCAATTGTGGTAACATCCAGTCCAGAGACCCATTGCTTAAAGGTAGTTTTCAAACTACTTAGGATATCTGCATAGCTGTCAGCAGGGCCTTTTTGAAGGGAACGAAACCGTTTCCTATATCTTTCTGGAGTAATATTATACCGGTCAATTAAGGCTTGTCTGATAGCATCATAATCCCCATCGAACTCTGGTGGTAAATCCACAAAGGCTTCCAGGGCTTTGCCTTTTAACCCTGGGGTAAGGTACTTTGCCCATTGTTCCCGGGGCAGTTGGTACTGTCTACAAGTCCTCTCAAACCCACACAGGAAGGTGTCCATATCTCCATCCTTCTCCATGGTCGGGAATTTGTCATGGGAAATATGGAAAGGATGGGCCACCCTGGGTTCCATGGACGGTAGGTGTGAGTTTTGTTGCTGGAGCTTTGCTAACTCCAGTTGATGCTGTCGTTCTGCCTGCCTTTCTGCTGCTGCTGCTGCTGCTGCTGCTGCTGCATCTCTTTCTGCCTTTCGTTCTGCTGCTGCAGCAGCTGCTGCATCTCTCTCTGCCTGTTGATATTGCAGGATAAGCTGAAGACGCAGCTGGGGGTCATCTGAACCCAACAATTGGAAAGCTGCTTGCAGGGATGAATTCCTGTCATCCTGCCCACTGCAACTTGAACCGTCCTCTCGCTGAGAGGATCCTGGAACAGAGTTCATCACTGGGACATCCTGAGTTGCATAGTCTCCTGACTCAGGTGTGTAGTTCTGCTGCTCCTTTTCCACCAAGGCACAAATCAACATTTCCTTCGATTTGTCCAATGCATCAATTCCTCTTTGCTCACAGAGATTGATGAGGGTCTCCTTGGTCTGCCTTTTGTAAAGTGCTGCGATCTTGTAACACTTTGCCAAAATAAAAGATAGAAAAGAAAAACAAGAAGGGAAGGGAAACTGTTTGCAAGTTAGATCAAAATCTAACTACACCGTCTTCTCTCTCCTTCACTTCTTTTGAAGTCCACAGCATACGTTTGTTTTCTCCAATCTCTCTGCGTGTTGCTGTCATATATCGCCCCCCAGGTCCCTACTCCACCTTCTTGGATCACTTTGCTGCCTGGCTTCCATACTTTCTCTCCAGTGAGACACCTGCTCTCATTTTAGGGGACTTCAACATCCCCATTGACAACTCTGCTTCTGCTGCCACCTCTAAACTTCTCTCTCTAACAGCTTCATTTGGTCTCTCTCAGTGGACCGACTCACCTACCCACATCGAGGGTCATGCTCTTGACCTTATATTCTGCCACTCATGCTGCCCATCCAACTTAATAAACTCTCCCTACCCTCTGTCTGACCATCATCTACTCTCCTTTCAGATACTGCTTTCACCTGCACCTTCACAACTATCTCTCTCTACCCATACGTACAGAAACCTTAATGCCTTTGAACCACAACAATTATCAACAGTATCAGCACAATCCATATCTCATATTAATACTCTCTCCTGTCCCAATATGGCAGCTTCTCTCTACAACGATGCCCTTTCAACAGCACTTGACTCCCTTGCACCTTCTACCACCCGTCACAGCCGGCCAGCTAAACCCCAACCCTGGCACACTAGTGTAACACGGTACCTCAGAAGATGTAGTAGATCAGCTGAGCGACGGTGGAGAAAGTCACGAACTGATCCTGATTTCATCCACTTCAAATTCATGCTCTCTTGCTATAACCGAGCTCTATCATTAGCCAAAGAACATTACTTCTCTTATCTAATATCTACTATGTCCTCCAAACCACAGCAGCTGTTTGCCACATTTAACTCACTCCTATGCCCCCCTCCACCTCCTCCACCTATTAATGTTACTGCCCAAGACCTTGCTCATTTCTTTAATGAAAAAATCGATCTCATTAGGCTGAGCATACCGTCCGACAACAATCTCAGACCAACGTGCAGTCCACTCACATCTACTTTGCACTCCTTCACCCCTGCAACTCTAGATGAAGTCAGCAAACTTCTAGCCAGCTCAAAACCCACCACCTGCTCCCTTGACCCCATACCCTCTCGCCTTCTCCACCCAATCTCTGATACACTCTCTCCTGCACTTACCCACCTATTCAATCTTTCACTCTCTACTGGTACCTTTCCATCATTATACAAACAAGCACTAATCACTCCTATCCTCAAAAAACCTTCCCTTGATCCCAGCTCTCCCACTAACTATCGAGCGGTCTCCCTTCTTCCATTCGCCTCCAAATTACTAGAAAGGCTTGTTTATAAACGCCTGATCCAGCATCTCACTCACAACTCCCTCCTCGACCCCTTGCAATCTGGCTTCCGCCCATCACACTCGACTGAAACTGCCCTCACCAAAGTAACCAATGATCTACTATTGGCAAAGTCTAAAGGTCATTATTCCATTCTAATCCTTCTAGATCTCTCTGCAGCCTTTGACACAGTTGACCACACACTCCTCCTTGACATTCTACACTCATCTGGCATTCGGGACACTGCTCTTTCATGGTTTACATCTTATCTGTCTGACCGTTCCTTTAAAGTTTCCTTCTCTGACTCTACTTCTACTACTTTCCCACTCTCTGTTGGAGTTCCTCAAGGCTCTGTTCTTGGCCCCCTGCTGTTCTCGCTCTATACAACTTCACTAGGAAAACTCATTCAGTCATTTGGACTTCAGTATCACCTTTATGCTGATGACACCCAACTCTACTTGTCTACTCCTGATCTTTCTAATTCTGTCCTTTCCCAAGTCACAGACTGTCTCTCTGCTGTCTCCTCCTGGATGTCACAGCGCCACCTGAAACTGAACCTTTCTAAAACAGAACTCATTATATTTCCTCCAAGATCTTCCCCTGTCCCTCAGATATCACTCACCGTAAACAACACCACCTTTCATTCCACCACACAGGCACGCTGCCTAGGAGTCATCTTAGACTCTCATCTGTCTTTTTCACCACACATTCAAACACTTGCAAAATCTTGCCGTATTCAACTGCGCAACATTGCTCGAATACGACCATATCTCAGTTCAGAATCAACTAAAACACTGATTCAGTCTCTCATCATCTCCCGCCTTGATTACTGCAACTTACTCCTCACAGGTATTCCAACAAGTCACCTTTCACAACTCCAATCTGTTCTAAACGCGGCCGCTAGACTCATTCATCTAGCTCGCCGCTCAACATCAGCTGCTCCCATATGTATGTCCCTTCACTGGCTCCCAATCTCTTCTAGAGTCAAATTACTTACACTCACATTCAAGGCCCTTAATAATGAAACCCCTCCCTATATTTCATCTCTAATCTCCAAATACACTCCTTCACGAAACCTACGCTCTGCTTCTGATCTTCGCCTCACTTCTCCTCTGGTCACTTCTGCCCATTCTCGTCTACAAGACTTCTCTCGGGCTTCTGCTTTTCTCTGGAACTCTCTGCCACAAGCTGTCAGACTTTCTCCTTCCTTCCAAACTTTCAAGCGCTCCTTAAAGACCCATCTGTTTAAAGAGGCCTATTCGTTGTACCTTAATTAATCATTGCTGTATCAAAAATGACAAAGTGTTTATATAATCCTAATGTCTCAATTGTACCCTAACCTTTTAGTTTGTAAACCCTATTGTACTCTGTAATCCTTGTCTGTTAGCCACCATTTATTCCCTGTTTGCTATAACTGCAGTAAAGCACTGCGTATCTTGACAGCGCTATATAAATAAATGATGATGATGATGATGATGATTTTATCCCTGTTTCCCCCTATGTTTATTCCATAGGAACCCAATTTTAAAAAATCAGTTTTCAGCTCTCATCAGACAATTGCAGTTAGACTAATAGAAGGCAAATTCTTAAATATTTGTTGTGGATTCATTTTTTGACTTTTTTGTGATTTCACCCACAATTTACTTTATTATGGTTTAGAAGTGAGGAAGGTCACATTGGAGAATGAAATCCACTTGCAGTGACACCTAGTGGTCACTCTGTATAACAAACATATTTATATCTCATGTTTAGCTTTGTGTCAAGTCTCAGTGTTACATTTAAAGCAGGTACAGTTTGTTCTGCTCGGCTTGGATCCTGGGAAGGTGTAATGGAGACCTATAATTTATATTATGTGTTAACCTAGACATTGAGACAATGTATTGTGACATCAGTATAATCTGAGAGAGACACAGGACTGTCACCCTATAACAACACAAAAAAGTTTCTGTAGCTGTCATAGGCTAATTTAACATGGTATGTGCTAAACTGCACCAGTGCTATTGCTTATAGCAACCATTAGCTTCTTTTGATTGATCACTTAGCAAAGATCTGATTGTTGCTATAGGCAATGTGACTGGTGCACTTTTGCATGTTAAAAAATCAGACCCAGAATATAAAGGAGAAAGAAGACCAGATGGAAATATCTCAGCTTGTGTGAGTGTCTCTGCTAGAGATTCTCCTATTCATGGGAATGGGCCCCTATGATTAGTGCTGCTCCTGCCATTATATTAAATAGGTGATCAGAGAGGCTGCTGGGAGGGAACTAATGGCTGAACTGGTTATACTGTGTTGTTGGGGAAAAATATAGGATTGTTCATATTAGAGACTGAGATTATATAGGAATCCTATTAGGGAATCAGCTGCAAACAGACCTTGTATAGAGATATATTACAATTTATACTGCACATTTTCTTTAATATTTAAAAAAATATTTATGCCATTGTTTTTCCAAAACTAAAATATTTTATTGTTGTTTGATTTAGTGGTTTCCTTTCTAAACCATTTGTGGAGCCACTGGGCCCCTTGCACAGAGAAGCTGATTCTCTATATAAATAAATACTGTCAGCTGCTTATTTCCCTTTATATATTTGTCTTCATAAAGAGGAAGCTTTTTGTTCAGTTCTGTATCAATGTGTGAGAGGGAACTGAGTATACTGCTGAGTAATCTGTGTAACCTGATCCAGTCCCACTGCCACTGATCCTGGGTCCCTGTGTGTCGGGTGTTTGCCCAATAAATCAGTGTCTTTGGTGCCTGCCCTGATTTCTGTTGGTACCAGTTCCCTCCTCTCTCCATTGCACCGGTCAGCTCCTCCCTCCTTTCTCATGAGCGCGTGGGGGGGCAGGTTGCCTAGGGCATCTGGCCGACCTGGTAGACCCTGGCTGCTCCTGCCATTATATCAAATGGGAGAGCTGACTAGAGATGCAGCCGGGAGGTAATTAATGGACTATAATAGTGATACTGTGATGTTGGATACAATTATAGGATTGTAAAAAGTAAAAGAAAATGTTGATGCAGGAATCCTAATAGAGAACTAGTTTCCAGCAGAAAGATTTGCATAGAGTCTCTGCATGTATCTTAATATTGACATTTTTATTCCTCTCTCTGTTCTACAGCTGCTTCTTCCTTTTCTAAAACTAAATGTATTTATATGTTTTTATCTGTGGTTTAGTTATTTCCTTTTTTCCATTTTGTGAAGCTTATACAGAGAAGGTGCTGCTCTATATTATAAAAGAGGAAGGTTTTTGTTCAACTCTGTATCACTGTGTGAGAGGGTCACTGCTATGCTGCAGACAGTAATAATCTGCTGCATCTTCTGCTTCCATTCTGCTGATTGTAAGAGTGAAATCAGTTCCAGACCCACTGCCACTGATCCGCTCTGGGGTCCCTGTGTGTCGGGTGCTTGCAGCATAGATCAGCAGCTTTGGTGCCTGCCCTGATTTCTGTTGGTGCCAGGCCATCCACCTGCTAACACTGCTACTGGCTTTACATGTGATGGTGACAGTTTCTCCTGGTGACACAGAGACATAATCTGGAGACTGAGTCAGTACAATCTGCCCATAGGAACCTGAGGATTAAGGAAAAAAATAAATGAGTATAGTAACTAAAATGATATAACTGTTCCTGTAATAGAAGTGTTAGTGCTGATTTTATATAATTATTAGAAAGTGATTAATTCTTACCCTGAAGCCAGAGCATGAGTATAGGCAGCAAGCAGCTGTGGGACACCATACTGATCACTGCACACAGGCCTGATACAGATCACTGAGCCCCTGCCTGCACTCACTCATATTTATATCCCCACAAGCACACAGGGAATGTACATGTAGATTACATATGCAAATCACAGAGCAGTATTAAGTACTGAAATCATTATGTTACTGGTACCTGTCCTACTGGAGTAAATACAGTTTATATTCCCCTTCGATAACTGGAAGAACATAAAGATATCTTGGTTTGGCAGAATTCAAGTGATAAAGATGGTGGTCATGCCCAAAGCCCTATACTTTTTGCAAGTCCTACCAATAGATGTATCCCCCACTTTCTTTACTACATTAAGATCAATTTTCACAAGATTCATTTGGGGAGGGAAAACCCAGAGGCTCAGCTATAAGCACCTAGCTCAAATAAAAGAAAAAGGAGGAATGGGAGTCCCAGATACTTATTTATATTTTATAGCAGTGCATTTGGTTAGACTATTGAACTGGACGATAAGGAAAGGGAAAAAAGACTGGTGTGAATTAGAACAAGGGTGGTGCCACTATCCACTAGAATATTCATTATGGGATGATAAATGGGCAGTGAATAAGTCTATGCGACAACATCCGTTAATTAGTGCAACCTTGAAAATATAGCATAAGAACAAAATAACATTGCACCTGACGAAAGCACCCAATGTGCTACAACTCTTAAGATATAATCCAAACTTCCCTCCGGGTATGGAAAGGGGAGAATTCGCTATATGGGAGAAGTGGGACGATAAACCCACTAAGGTACAGGATTTGGTTAAAAGGAGCAAGTTGATCTCACTAGAGGACTTGCAAAGGAGATGGGGGAAATACCCAAGAAATTTATGGGGTTACTACCAACTGCACCATTTTTTAAATATTAACAGAGAAAGAGAATGGGACAGGCCCCTAACAGAGTGGGAGCGGATAATAGATCAAGATCAAGAAGTGATTAAACCTTTATGCAAAATGTATAATATGGTACTAAACACAGAGGAATTTAAATCTTCACCTTCAATTTGGTAGAAATATACAAGAACATGAATGGATAAAGATCTTTAAATATGGGAATAAGATGACAAGGGTTGTGAAAGTAAAAGAAGCTAAATATAAAATGGTGACAAGATGGCACTATACTCCTGTCAAACTCCATAAGATGCACCCACAGACATCCAACCTATGTTGGAGATGTAATAAAGAGGTGGGTACACATATACATATCTGGATAACGTGTTCAAGATTGAAAGACTACTGGTCCCAGGAATTAGAGAGCATACACAAAATAACATCTATTAAAATGTGTGTAGCTGATTATGCAGTAATACTATTGAATGTGAACCTAGAGAAAGCTAAGATGTTGGATGACTTACTTACCTTTCAACTAATCCAGGCTGCTAAAGCACTTATTCCAAGTCTAAGGATCCTTCTACATATAATAACTGGTTAAAATCTATGGATGAAATAAGAGTATTAGAGGAATTAACACATGTATATCACAATAATAGTGCAATGTATTGGCAAATATGGTCTCCCTGGCAAAGATTTAAAGAATCAATGGAAATGGGGAAGACATAGGGTAAATGATCTGGAAAGTGTATTAAGTATGAGACCTGAAATTACTGATAGAGTGGAAGTCTTATATTGTGGGCAATACATGATATGATAAATGTAGTAACAAAAGGCCCTTAATGAGATGTAATGAAGACTGGTACTTGATATTACCCTGTACCCTCACCCCTTTTTTTCTGTACCCTTTCCTTTCTTTGTTTGGAAAAAATTGATGAAATAAAGAAATTTAAAAAAAACAAAAACATAAATTCAGTGCCACAAATTCAATGGGCAAATGTTTTTGTTTCCATTGATTAAGCTGCACATAAAAAGGCTTTTGTTATTTTTAAAATAAAGATATTAACCACACAGGATGGAAATCTGAAAGTTTTTTTGGCCACACCCACAGTACCCCAGGGACTTATTAAACACAGGCGCTCCATCCCCAGCAAAGTTGTAAATCATAATGTCTCCTATAAATTACAGGGGAGTTGACCGGTATGAAAAAATAAAAGCATATATTTTTTTTTATATCAGTATAGAGAATATCTTTAGAGTGTTGATCCATTAATTAGTAGGAAGGTGGGTGTGTTTCAATCATTTCTATTTACCAGTATTTCCAATAGAAGAAACATCAATAATAAACATCAAGAAATAAGGCAATCATTTCATTCAAAGAACCTTTAAAGGAATGTATTGGTTGACCTGGTGGCCTTTCCAAATTGTTATGTATTTTTGGGAGATTATAAATAACAGGAATTAATGGATTATCTGGTACCTATTGTCCTTGTGCTTCTGTTAGTGACCAGCCATGCTTATCATTTTACAGGAGTTTTTGTTTCATTTTTGCACAGTTTCATGGCTACAGCGACACCTAGTGGTGTTGGAGTAGTAACATTTTAAAAACTGATGGTGATAAGGACTTTAACTTATTGATAAGCTTCATGATGGATTTATGATGTTATTTGACTCTGGAAATTCACAGTGGGGAGGGTATTTAAAGGGCTATTTATTCACATTGTATTATCCTTGATAAAGTTCCCCATTCAGGAATGAAAATTCGAATTGTGAAAAAAAATACTATGCTGTATCCATGGCTGAATATAAGGCTCTGAACCAGAAGTGCTGGATGTATAGGTGGCAGAGAGACATAAAGGAGTCATTTGTATGTTTCTACCTATAATTCCTTAAAAAGGGGTTGATGCATATGAATACCTTGTATTTATTTTATCCTAGTTTCCCCCTTTGTTTATTCCATAGGAAGCCAATTTTAAAAAATCAGTTTTCAGCTCTCATCAGACAATTGCAGTTAGACTAATAGAAGGCAAATTCTTTAATATTTGTTGTGGATTCATTTTTTGACTTTTTTGTGATTTCACCGACAATTTACTTTATTATAGTTTAGAATTGAGGAAGGTCACATTGGGGAATGAAATACACTTGCAGTGACACCTAGTGGTCTCTCTGTATAACAAACACATATTTATATCTCATGTTTAGCATTGTGTCAAGTGTCTATGTTACTTTTAAAGCAGGTACAGTTTGTTCTGCTCGGCTTGGTTCCTTGGAAGGTGTAATGGAGACCTATAATTTATATTGTGTTAACCTAGACATTGAGACAATGTATTGTGACATCAGTATAATCTGAGAGAGACACAGGACTGTCACCCTATAACAACACAAAAAAGTTTCTGTAGCTGTCATAGGCTTATTTAACATGGTATGTGCTAAATTGCACCAGTGCCATTGCTTATAGCAACCATTAGCTTCTTTTGATCGATCACTTAGCAAAGATCTGATTGTTGCTATAGGCAATGTCACTGGTGCACTTTAGTATGTTTTAGAAATCAGACCCTGAATATAAAGGAGAAAGAAGCCCAGATGGATATATCCCAGCTTGTGTGAGTGTTTTTGCTAGAGATTCTCCTATTCATGGGAATGGGTCCCTGTGATTAGTGCTGCTCCTGACATTATATTAAATAGGTGATCAGAGAGGCTACTGGGAGGGAACTAATGGCTGAACTGGTTATACTGTGTTGTTGGGAAAAAATATAGGATTGTTCATATAAGAGACTGAGATTATATAGGAATCCTATTAGGGAATCAGCTGCAAACAGACCTTGTATAGAGATATATTGCAATTTACACTGCACATTTTCTTTAATATTTTAAAAAAATATTTATGCCATTGTTTTTCCAAAACTAAAATATTTTATTGTTGTTTGATTTAGTGGTTTCCTTTCTAAACCATTTGTGGAGCCACTGGGCCCCTTGTACAGAGAAGCTGATTCTCTATATAAATAAATACTGTCAGCTGCTTATTTCCCTTTATATATTTGTCTTCATAAAGAGGAAGGTTTTTGTTAAGTTCTGTATCAATGTGTGAGAGGGAACTGAGTATACTGCTGAGTAATCTGTGTAACCTGATCCAGTCCCACTGCCACTGATCCTGGGTCCCTGTGTGTGGGGTGTTTGCCCAATAAATCAGTGGCTTTGGTGCCTGCCCTGATTTCTGTTGGTACCAGTTCCCTCCTCTCTCCGTTGCACCGGTCGGCTCCTCCCTCCTCTCTGCTCCCTCCTTTCTCATGAGCGCGTGGGGGGGGGGGCAGGTTGCCTAGGGCATCTGACCTGGTAGGCCCTGGCTGCTCCTGCCATTATATCAAATGGGAGAGCTCAGTGACCAGAGATGCAGCCGGGAGGTAATTAAAGGACTATAATGGTGATAATGTGTTGTTGGATACAATTATAGGATTGTAAAAAGTAAAAGAAAATGTTGATGCAGGAATCCTAAGAGAGAACTAGTTTCTAACAGAAAGACTTGCATAGAGTCTCTGCATGTATCTTAATATTCACATTTTTATTCCACTCTCTATTCTTCAGCTGCTTCTTCCTTTTCTAAAACTAAATGTATTTATATGTTTTTATCTGTGGTTTAGTTATTTAATTTTATCCATTTTGTGAAGCTTACACAGAGAAGGTGCTGCTCTATATTATAAAAGAGGAAGGTTTTTGTTCAGCTCTGTATCACTGTGTGAGAGGGTCACTGCTATGCTGCTGACAGTAATAATCTGCTGCATCTTCTGCTTCCATTCTGCTGATTGTAAGAGTGAAATCAGTTCCAGACCCACTGCCACTGATCCGCTCTGGGGTCCCTGTGTGTCGGGTGTTTGCCTCATAGATCAGCAGCTTTGGTGCCTGCCCTGATTTCTGTTGGTACCAGGCTAACCAGCTGCTAACACTGCTACTGGCTTTACATGTGAGGGTAACAGTTTCTCCTGGTGACACAGAGACATAATCTGGAGACTGAGTCAGTACAATCTGCCCATAGGATTCTGAGGATATAAACAAATACAACCAGAAAATCTATTATTAATACATATTTATGTAACATCACTATTATTATCTGTATATTTAATGTGCTCACCCTGAAGCCAGAGCATGAGTATAGGCAGCAAGCAGCTGTGGGACACCATACTGATCACTGCACACAGGCCTGATACAGATCACTGAGCCCCTGCCTGCACTCACTCATATTTATATCCCCACAAGCACACAGGGAATGTACATGTAGATTATATGCAAATCACAGAGCAGTATTAAGTACTGAAATCATTATGTTACTGGTACCTGTCCTACTGGAGTAAATACAGTTTCTATTCCCCTGTTTCATGTTAATGTCCCTACCCTCATTTATCAAGTTAAATTCAGTGCCACACATTCAATGGGTTGCTGCAATTTTTATTGATTAAGATTAAAAATGCTTTTGTATTTTTAAAATAATGATATTAACCATGCAAGATGGAAATCCAAGAGGTTTGTTTGGCCACACTCACAGTACTCCAGCTACTCATTATTAAAGGACCAGTAACATCAAAAAAAATTTAAAAAAATTCGTTAGTACACAATGAAAAAAAAACCAAGACAAATTATCCTTTACAATTGGAAAGTCTTTATTAAGAATAACCAAAACTCAGCTTCTGCTCCTCTTGTCCATGCTAGAAGCGCCACTGTACTTTACACCCCTGTTCTGTAGCGGCCCGACTCCATCTCCTTTTAGTTTACACAGGCTGGCGCCAAACCAAACAATTAGGCTGGTCTCCTGATCCAAAACTTACACAGTCTCTCTCTCCTAAACCTACAGTATCATGGAAAGTGGCAGCTAAAGGATCCAGCCAGGGAGAAGAAATCAATCTCTGCTGGATGGATGGTCGGCCTGTCGCCTTTTCAGAAGATGAGGGAACGTGAGTTTTGGTAATTTATTTCTTAATAAAGATTGTAAAGTATAATTTGTCTTGGTGTTTTTTTTCATTATGTACTAACAATTTTTTTTACATTTTTTTTTATGTTACTGGTCCTTTAAACACAGGCGCTCCACCTCTAGCAGGGTTTCAAATCATAATGCACCAAAAGTCCAAATCTTGCGTTTAATCATATGTATTTCTAAGCAGGTGAAAATCTCCTACCTGCCAAGTTTAAAGTCCAAGTAGTATAGTAGTATAATCATTAACGTCCATATATGCTGAAAAATAAATGTCACATTGTTAGTTAAGTTAAAAAAAAAAAACTTTTGTAACTTTGTGTATCATTCAGCCCAAATGGTTCCAGTATGTTTAGACTATTTATCCATTTCGCTTCACACTGTAGGAGCAGCTTTTTTCTGTCACCACCTCTACTAGGTAATATCACTTCTAACAACACTTGCCTTCTTAGACTGGCACTATTATATTTATTTTTAAAAAAAGTGTTTGTGTAGTTTGTTATAGATCTTTTGTGTTCATTAATTCTTATTGTTACTTTTCTTGACTTAAGTATGACTCGATATCGTTCCAACTCTTTATCAACCCCACCAAATAATCACCATAAGACTTAGTTTGGGTGAAAAAGGCCGCAGCTTATTTTATTCCATATCCTTATTCAAACTTGGTAAAAGTTGACATGTGTAAAATACAAGCCGCTGAAGGCTGGATACAACATTTAATAATGTCTTTGAAATAACTTAACAGTATTCCTATTAACCTACATGTTTTCCAGCCTAAGGCTAATCTACCATCACTTTCATACCTGCTGTGCCTCCTTGCCCCTAGGCCTAGCCCCGGGCCAACTCACCTTGGGACTACCACCCCCTTTTGGTTACCCAGTATGGCAGCCCCACTACGCCACTGGCTGACAGCGTAAAACCCCTTTTATCCTGGCTGTGCCACCCCACTCCACAACTGAAAAGCCCTTTTCACCCCGTCCACCAAATCCAAATTAAATATGTCCAGGCCTACCTCTGCCAAATGAACATCACAATCCCCCCAGATTTCCTAACAAAAGCACTAAGCAGTTTGTTCAATTTTATCCTGCTCCTTTCTATTGCGGAATGATCCCATGCCCACCGCCAGCAGCGTAACTAGAGGGGGGCGGGCCTTGGTGCGGGACGTGCAGCCGGGCCCTGCCCCCTCCGTAAACCCGGAAACGGCTGCATTTATAGCCGCATTAGGTAAAAACACCGGTGCACGAGCTGCTGGGGGGCCCTGATTGGGTGCGGGCCCTGGCCCAATCGCACCCCCTGCTCCCCCGGTAGTTACGCCACTGCCCACCGCCATATGAGCCGGGGAACCATTTCCGACCATACAACCACCACACCAGGGAACAATGAATGAATTTTGTCAACATCCAAATTCATCAATCTCAACAGATCCTTCTGACTCATGACTCCCATATCGTTACCACCCGCATGCAGAACCAGAACATGGGGGGTCTTCCAATGGAGGGGCTGCAAATGGGTCCGCCATCCAGCCCAATTCCACCTCTTTGCTAATTTTTTGATGAACTACCTCGGGATTTTGCTTCATAGATTTGAGGTTCTCATGTACTTCCCCTTGCTGTCTAGGTTGGAAAGGTATCCTGAATCCCCATTGAAACCCTTCCTTCAATATCTCTGCATCCCCTCTCCTACCGTACCTGTCTAGCCATGGCCGCATCGCGTCGAGGTTCACTGGGGTCCTCCCCCTTTTGAGCCTCGGCCAGCTTTGCTCCCCCCTTTCCTCTCCTGAAACATTTTGCATATGCGTGTGCACCCCCACATCCCGAACACTCATGCTTGTATTTGCATGTGGCTCCCCACTTGCACTGCCCTTCGTTACATTGCCAACAATAACTGGGTTTGTTGACCGCCGGGGGAGTCCCCTGTTTCCCCCCCCGGCGCCTCTCTGAAAGGGCGAAGCCTTCTGCGCGGTCATCAACCGCAACCATAGTGGCATGTCCAGCTGATCCCATGTCATACCCGGGTTGGCCACTAACCTCTGACGGAACTGCTCATCATAACGCCACCATGCCAAGCCACCATATACCCTATATGCCTCCTAAATCACATCTACATAGCAAAAAAAGTGGGGAACAGTGTTCAAGTTTTTTTTCCCCAATTGTGCTGGTTAGTGTGCAGAAAGCCCAGAGCCAATTCCCAAATGTTTTGGGGATCTTTCTATACCGCTTACTCTGCTCTTCCTCCTCTTTTTTCCCATCTTTTTTATCCTCATCTTTCAACTCCACCGACTCCTCCAATGGGAGGAAGGAAAAAATTTTGTCAAATTCCCCTTTCCATATCTGTTCTTATACCTCCTTTTTGATATGAATGCCTAATGGGCCTGCAAAGGACACGTAAGCCCCCTGCTGAGCCGCTTCGGGTATGACTCTGGGCACAGGCTGCTCGACACACCCTTTTCCCCCTATCTCCCCTGTGCCTTCCTGCCCTGCCCCCTCCGCTACCGACCCCCTCAGAGCCGTGGCAGGGGAAATGTCCTCCGTGTGGCTGGTCCCCACTGGCCAAATTGGGTCACTAGCCCCTTGGTCTCCCCCCTGTCCCCAAGCCCTGGCCACTCCCCCCCGGGCCCTCACAGGGCCGCTGCCATTGCCTGCCACCACCTCCCCAGGCACACTGTTACCCACACCCCTCCGCCCAACTTGCCTGGCTGCGTGTCTGCTGCCGACCCTGCTGGCTGCCTCCTGTCCTTCTCCTCTCACAGCGTGGCTCCCGGTAGGTCCTGCCTCAATGGAGGCATCCTTCTCTGCCACATCCGTCATCCGGCTGCTGGGCTGAGCCGGTATGGGGGCCTTGTGTGCCTCGGTGGCCTACCTATGCTCTCCCCGACCGCTGCTGTAGACTCTGCGCTCTGGACCGACCCCAACAGGGTAACCAGCTCCCTCCGGATCCGCTCCACATTTCGGCCTGTCAGCGCCAACCTGAGGCCCTGCAGCACGTTTCCCGTCTGCATCATCCTGGATGGAAACACTGTTGCCCCCTTTGGTCCCGGAGGTAAGAATGCCTTTTCCCGCCTCACTCACCTCTATTTAAAACCTAAGGTCCTCCCCTTTATCCTTGCCTATCTTTTCCTACAATTCCCAGAATGCCTCGCATACAAAGCATCCCCCACTATTATCCTACTCGTCCCTCAGTCATGCCCGCTCTCCACTTCACCTGTCCCAGGGTTGCTCTATGGCAGGAGTCCCCAACCTTTTTTACCCGTGAGCCACATTCAAAAATAAAAAGAGTTGGGGAGCAACACAGGCATGCAAAAAACTTCCTGGGGTGCCAAATAAGGGCTGTGATTGGCTATTTGGTAGCCCCTATGTGGACTGTCAGCCTATAGGTGGCTCTTTTTGACAGAACACATGATTTTTATGCAACTAAAAAGTACCTCCAAGCCTGGAATTCAAAAATTAGCAACTACTTTGAGGCCACTCAGAGCAACATCCAAGGGGTTGATGAGCAACATGTTGCTTGTGAGCTACTGGTTGGGGATCACTGCTCTATGGGCTTCTGGATGTTTGTCCAACCTTCATTTTTCCACAAGGACACTTATGTCCATATAGTCAGTGTTACATGTACTGTATTGCTTTACTTTTATTTTATTACCTTTTAGAGTCACATGCTCACCCTTTATAATTGAATTGCAGCAGCCGCAATTAAGACAAGGGAAGGTGCCCATTTTCTTTTACTTTTTAATTTGCCTGATAAATCTGATTTTACCAACTTAAAAATAGACCTGAATGTCTTCAAGACATGACTGATTTTTTGTGCAGACTAACACAATTTACACATGTGGATTATGATTGGATATTATGCAGTACAGATGTTTAATCACTATATACCTCCATACCACCACATGATGAAGGCATTCAGTACATAAAAGAGGCTCTTCTTGTAACAAAACAAAACTCACAGCTGAATATGATGCTAAATCTGTAAATTTTTTAGGGCAAAGTGTCTAACGCTGGTGAAAATTCACCAGAATTACATCATTTTGCAACTTCACTGATTTACTAACGGGCGCAGGCGTCATTTCGCTAGTGAAGGAGATAGACGCTAGCGTTACTTTGCACTCTAACGCCAGCCAATTTTCACTTTGCAATAGAAGAAACATCAATAATAAATATCAAGAAATAAAGCAATCATTTAATTGAAAGAACCTTTAGAGGAACTTATAAATTGACCTGGTGGCATTTCCAAATTTTTATGTATTTTTGAGAGAGTATAAATAACAGGAATTAATGGATTATCTGATACCAATTATCCTTGTCCTTATTCACTTGATAAAGGTTATTGAACGCAAAACATGTTGTGTTTACCACTGCCTGGATTAAAAAGTGGTTTGCAGTAATACTGCTGGAGTTCCTCTTCCTTCTCCTTTACTTGGATCATTTGCAGCAGTTGCAGCACAGAGCAGCTATTAAGGAATTGGACGCATATCATTTGGAAAAGCTGTGCCAACCACCATTCCCCTCTTCTATTTTGTCCTTGTGCTTCTGTTAGTGACCAGCCATGCTTATCAGTTTACAGGAGTTTTTGTTTCATTTTTGCACAGTTTTATAGCTGCAGCGACACCTAATGGTGACATTTTAAAACTGATGGTGGTAAGGACTTTAACACTATTGATAAGTTTCATGATGGATTTTTTGATGTCATTTGGCTCTGAAAATTCACAGTGGGGAGGGTATTTAAAGGGCTATTTAGTCACATTGTATTATCCTTAATAAAGGTCCCCAGGCTGGACTGAAAATTGAATTGTGATGTGTGAAAAAAAAAAACAGGCTGTATCCATGTCTGAATGTTTGTCTCTGAACCAGCAGTGCTGGATGTATAGGTGGCACAGAGACATAAAGGAGTCATTTGCATGTTTCTACCCATAATTGCTTAAAAGGGTGTTGATCCATGTGAATACCTTGTATTGTAACTACTGACAGGTTTTGGGCTCCTTTTATCGCAGCTCCCTCTATGGTTATTCCCATAGGAACCCAATTCTAAAAAATAGTTATCAGCTCTCATCAGACAATTACTAATTAAAGGCAAATTCATTATTATTTGTTGTGGATTCCATTTTTGACCTTTTTGTGATTTCACCCACAATTTACTTTATTTTGGTTTAGAAGTGAGGAAGGTCACATTTGGGAATGAAATCCACTTGCAGTTACACCTAGTGGTCTCTCTGTATAACAAACATATTTATTTCTCACTTTTAGCTTTGTGTTAAGTCTCAGTGTTATATTTAAAGCAGGTACAGTTTGTTCTCACAATATTTGTGCATCGCTTCTTGGTTCCTGGCAAGGTGTAGATAAGCACTATAATTTACATTATGTGTCACCCTAGACATTGAGACAATATAATGTGTCATCAGTATAACCTGAGAGAGACAGGACTGTCACCCTATAATAACATAAAATTGTTTCTGTAGCTGTCATAGGCTTATTTAACATGGTATGTACTAAACTGCACCAGTGCAATTACTCATAGCAACCGGCAACTTCTTTCGATTGATCACTTAGCAAGAGGTGTCTCCCAACAGACTGACACCATACACACTATTTCTCACATAACCAAACATTAATCTGAAATACTGACCACAGAATTCAATATATTTCATACTAACAGTGTCGGACTGGCCCGGCGGGACACCGGGAAAATACCCGGTGGGCCCCGACCCTCATGGGCCCCCGCCGGGCCAGAACCCCTCTCTAAATATTTATATTAAAAAAAAAAAAAAAATTATCGGCGCTGAGCAGCGCCGCCTGCGCATGCGCGCCAAGCGGCGCTGTTGCGCATGCGCACCGAGCGGCTTCCTTGCTCGTCCCCGGCGCGTCACAGTGGGGGGACGGGTGGCCGGAGGGGGGCCCTCGGCAACAGTCCCGGTGGGCCCCGGTCCCCCCAGTCCGACCCTGCATACTAAAACTGACATTCATTAATTTGCAGGAAATATTATCCAGTGTTAATTTAGTTTGACAGACACCGATGTTCAAACATCTTGAACAGCATTTGCATTGCTTTACTCATGGGATAGGCAAGCAAAAGGGAAGGGCCGCACTAGCTCACCGCTCTCCCCTCTGATCAGGTGCACAGTCAGACAGTGACCCCACTGTGTATACGACAAGACATTCGACGGCAGACGGCACTTCTGAAAAAAGAGGGTTTATTGGAAATCCTGCTGGAATACACCTAACGCGTTTCGGGAGTTATCCCTTAATCATAGGTTCAAAATTCATTTGTTACAGCTGGGCTTCTTATACACTAGGTAATAGTGCCCTCCAGTGGGCTCTTAGTAAAATTACACCTTTATTACAATCAATTAAAAAGTGAAACAAAGTGAAACAAAATGAAACAGTAAAAAACATTAAAACATTTTTCTTTCCTTATTTTAGGAACAATAAACTTGATTTAAAAACCAAACAAACTGTCATTGTGGTCTTTGTAGCTAGGGCGGTATGAGTAACCTGTCTCTCTAGTCTATATTGATTTTCCCAAGAGGAAAGAAAGAGGAGGGGGAGAGGGGTTTTTTTAATTTCTAATGTAACTGGAGAAAAAGCTACTAAAGTGGCCTCTCATATCCATTTAACCATACTAGGCTTTCATCGTTAGAGCCTAGGGTAACTTCCCTAATATAGATAGCTAATATCATGCCTATAGTTCAGGCCCTTTGGAATCCTTGTATCCAATTTGAGGATCCAGAAGGCCTCTCTGAGATTTAGTCTATGGGTAATGTCGCCCCCTCTGATAGGGACCCGTACTTTCTCAATCACTTTCACCCTTAGGTCTTTCAGACCATTGGGTGTACACATCCTAAAATGTTTACTCATGGGACCTGCACCCAACTAAACTGAAATCAGTGAGGCGCTGACTATTAGTTTCTTGTATTCACAGATCTTCATAACGAAGAAGGTTTTTGTTCAGCTCTGTATCACTGTGTGAGAGGGAACTGAGCATTCTGCTGACAGTAATAATCTGCTGCATCTTCTGCTTCCATTCTGCTGATTGTAAGAGTGAAATCAGTTCCAGACCCACTGCCATTGAACCTCTCTGGGGTCCCTGTTTCTCGGGTACTTGCAAAATAGATTATTTTCTTTGGAACTTGGCCTGATTTCTGTTGGTACTTTGTCTTTTCCATCTTTGTCAACAACACTGTCACTGGCTTTACATGTGAGGGTGACAGTTTCTCCTGGTGACACAGAGACATAATCTGGAGACTGAGTCAGTACAATCTGTCCATAGGAACCTGAGGATACAACAAGCAAATCCATTAAGAAGGTTTCAGGTTACTAGAGAGAAATAAGACAGAGGTAACTTTCCTTTATTATAAAAAAATATCAGTTTAACATTGAAAGTGAGATATTCACCCTGAAGCCAGAGCATGAGTATAGGCAGCAAGCAGCTGTGGGACACCATACTGATCACTGCACACAGGCCTGATACAGATCACTGAGCCCCTGCCTGCACTCACTCATATTTATATCCCCACAAGCTCACAGGGAATGTATATTATATGCAAAACAGAGATGTAATAAAAGCAGCAATGGTCAGACATTAGCTCTGATAATACTGGGCAACAATCCATGTAAAGTTCTGCATATGGGATGCAAAAAAATAGAACCAAATATACCCTAAATCGTATTAATTTAGGAAAATCCATAATGGAGAATAATTTGGAGTTGTTGGTGGATAATAGATGTAGGTGAAGCAAGTAATTCCAGTCAGCAGCAAGAAGGACTAGCAAGTAATTGTCTTGTGTTCATAAGGGTATAGATCGATGGGATGAGTGGGTCATTGTCCCTTTTTTTGGTCTCTAGTTGTTAAAATGAATATTAATGAAATAGAGTGTTAGGAAACCAGTGGCCAAAATGTACTGACCACCAGGGAGCCACTTTTCTTAGTGTTTCAGTTGAGTCCAAAGAGGAAACTGACTGGGAAATGGACAGGGCAGATACTTGGCAAACAGGAGTACGGGCAATGTTAACAAGAGAGGGCAGAGGGTTGGCAGAAGTACTCAAAGGGTTAATAAACAGGTTGGCAGACTTACTGGCAATGTAGGGCAAAAGTGGATTAATTAAGTGCAGACAAAGGTTTAAGGCTGGTAGAGTAGTACAGACTGGACCAGGAGCACCTGCTAGAGACAGAGAGATTAGCAGGAAAGTAGACTTTGACCTTGACTGACAAGTTTACAACTCAAGCCTATATATAGGCAATCTCTGCTGTGAGGTCTATGGGAACGATCTGTAATTATTGTGGTTATGGTGCTTTAATCTTGGGAACAACAGTTTGCCAAGTGCAGGAGAAATATTAGGCTTTGTACCTTCCCCGGGTCATTGAGAGCCACAGAGGGAGGAGCTGGATGGTTTGTCCCATGTTCTGCTGCTCAAGATTAAAGCTCCCCATAGACGCGATGGTTCTTCTTGCCGAATGACCGATTTTAGGGAAGCCCGACCAATCCTTCGAAATTATCGTGAGGTTAGTAGGATTCGAACGATCGTACATCTTACAATTTTTCAGCCAACATCTGTCAGGAAATTGATCGGCCAGGTCAAAAAATCTTTGTCGGTCCCAGTGCAATCTATCTATGTTTGCAGGGCCAAGCAAACATAGATAGATTGCTCCCCTTTGTTTTCCTGGCATATTGGTCTTTTTAGTTGATGGTAAATTCGTACAATCGTACGATCGTTCTGAGAAATCGTGGTCTCACGATCAGGATCTGATCTTTTAAAAATCTCAACATCTATGGCCAGCTTAAGGCAGAGAGAAATGGAAAGTGCCACAGTGGGAAGAGCCATTTGTAAGTTTCTTTGTAGTGAGTTCATATACAGCTGCCTTATGAGGGGGCAAACTGAAAACACATTCATTCTATTATAAAGTATCAGCAGGCACCAGATTATCAGCAATTAGTTCAGATCAGACAACTGGAGTAAAATAATAAAAAACAGGTTTTTTTTTAATGTTATTTTTAAATTAAAAGGCCCACTGTGTGGCTGTGGCAACAGTGACTCTGTAAAAGAAATAAGTGGAGACACAGAGCCAATATTACTGGTGTGCTGCTACTTCTCAATTTTTATTAAATTGTTAATTCACAACATATAGTTTGTTATTTCTTGCCCTTTACAATACATATGCCACACAAACAGCTGACCTATGTTGTACATGCTTTGTCAAAGATGCTAACATCTAATCAACTTTGAACTTGTGCCTTCTCCCATTTCTGAGGGCAAATCAGTATATATGATGGATGATGGTCTCACCTTACAGTGGTATAGTATTTACACACATAAGTGTACTTCATTCATAGTAATGTCATTGTTCCAATTACCTTAACATAGACTATAAGATATCTATAAAAATCTAACTGATTCACAGTATAGGTTGCAGCAATATTTCAGTTTAATATACAACCTTCAAAGGAGTGAGATTCATCAGGTAGGCAGACTGATGTTGTTGTTGATGTCCAGACAAAATGGCCCAGTATGTATAGAACGCATTTTAGGACATCCTCATGGGAAATTGCTCTCCTGCATGTGATATCATAAGGCAGAGGAGTGCAGTATTGCCTGCTTTTTCTCTCACCCATCCTCAAAGGCTGTAGTCCCATCTCCATCCTGGGTCCTCGGTCCTCCCCCCTCAACCATCAGCTCTTCCTCCTCAACCCTCCCTACTCAGCAATCAGTCATCAGCCCTCCCACCTTGGTCCTAAGTACAAATGCTCTATATCCTCAGACCTCCCACCTCAGCCATCAGTCCTCCCTACTCAGCTCTCCACCTTCCCTCCTCAGACCTCAGCTGTCAGTCCTCCCTACTCAGCTCTCCACCCTCCTCAGATATCAGCTATCAGCCCTCCCTCTCAGCTCTCTGCCCTCCTTTTTCAGCTCATAAATCAGGGTGCACATTGTCAGCCCTGCACCCTCATTAATCAGCACTCAGGGTGGAGAGCTGAGTAGGGAAGGCTGACAGCTGATGGCTGAGGAGAAAGAGCCAGCTGAAGGCTGAGGAGGGAAGACCTAGGACCCAGGACGGAGGTGTGACTGCAGCCTTTGAGGATGGGTAAGAGAAAAAGCAGGCAATGTTACATAGTTACGTAGTTACATACAGTGCCAGGCCAAGTCAACCGGGCGCCCTAGGCAACCCAGCTGACTACCTAGCCCTCTTCTCAAGTGTGTGTGAGCGCATGCGCAGAGGCGTGCATGATGGGAATGCCAGACTCAAGCGTGTGTGTGCGCACTTGCACGCGCTCAACGTTGATATCAGTGCTGCTGCCGGCTGTGGGGGACACGAGCGACAGGCACACACTAAAAACACAAGAGGAGCTGCCTGAGATGTGAGACACCTTTGCACCTTTGCGCCCTAGGCATGTGCCTCTTCTGCCTACCTCTAGTTCCAGCCCTGGTTTATAGTTAAATCGGGTTGAAAAAAGACAAAATCCATCAAGTTCAACCCCTCCAAATGAAAACCCAGCATCCATACACACACCTCTCCCTGCTTTCACATAAATTCTATATACCCATACCTATACTAACTATAGAGTTTAGTATCACAATAGCCTTTCATATTCTGTCTGTCCAAAAAATCATCCAAGCCATGCTTAAAGGCATTAAAGGACCAGTAACATCCAAAAAAAATTTTAAAAAATTCATTAGTGGACTTCCGGGGGCGGGCCCAACAGATGGCCGCTTTTTAGAAGAGCTCCTCTGCTACGCGACTGATATTTTGCTTAATTACCCATTACAGCTAGCTGAAAGACGTCTACAGCTTATGGGACACAGAGGATAACCTGAGGGAAAAGAATAAGTAGACCCATTCGGCTCCCCCTCAACCTACTTACCTGCGAAGTCCCCACTGCAGCAACAGCCTATACTCCCGAACCGGAGACACTGCGTAACATGGGTGTTGACTGCCTGAATGCGCCTGAGGCCCATGCACATAATGCAGCTGCATCGGTGAGTCCGGTTAAGGGACAGCACATTCTCAGGCCATAACACTGCTCCCACACAAGATATATAGCAGTCTGCCTGCCATACTACGTATAAGGCCTATCCTGTAGAGACACCCAACATTAGGAACTTCTAATCACGTCATACAGTGCATGGATCAGTAACCCCATGAAACATTATTCCTAAATATACCCAAAGAATACGGGTGCACAAAACACCACTGTAGGTGTATCCAGGGGGCAAAGAGTAACGGAATCACCTCTGCCTGCTTTTATACTTCGCAACCCCCAAAGCCCCACTTAAACAGGGCGCCATTTTGCAGGCCCCTTATCTGCTTTGCCTGCTCATACTACACAGTGTGATGATCAGACACATTGCACAGACAGAATACGGGCTGAACTTATAAACTCAGCGGAAGGTAGTGCAGGAGAGGATATAACACACTGTGACTTAAGGTTCTTTTGCAAACTGTGCTGCACCTTGGCAGGATATACAGAGATAGGTATTACAAATATCTCACAGCACAACAGTTTTATTTTTCTGGGAAGCACTCAGGCTGCGGGACAGTAATATAAGAATATTAAAATACTACCTGACGTGACCATGTAAAGACCTTATACTATACACCCATGGTCATATTTCTACCAATAATCTGGATCTTTCAAGAAATAGTACTAAGGAGACATCTAGATTCCTAAAATGAAAGCTGATAACAGCAAGTGCCTACAAGATCTTACAACATACTGTGGCACCAGTTTTGGAATGGATAAATATCTTGGTCAGAACACAACTAAGCCTCCAAGATCAAACAGGACAAAATTAAAGGATACAAAAAAAATCACCGGATAAACACCATACAGAAATGGAACCAGAACTACAACGTTCCCAGGGTGACACTCAACCACCTAATGCAGAAGAATTAGTTCAAATACTGGGCCCCTTGTTGGATCAAAAACTTGCGTCAATAAAGGAATCAATAACGGAAGTCTTACAACAGGTAACCAACCATTCTAAGAGGTTGACAGAGGCGGAAGACCGCATATAATCTCTGGAGGATGACCTTGAACAGGCACAAAATATAATCTACACTCAACAGAAGGAAATATCTATTCTTGCGGAAAAAAAGGAAGATTTCAAAAACCGCAGCCGAAGAAACAACTTGAGGCTCATTGGGGGCCCAGGGAAAGGGAAAAGAGCTAGAACACCTTTTAAGAGATTGGCTAACCCGAGCCCTCCAATTAACGCTCTCACCCCCACCTTTTCAAATTGAGCGTTTTCATAGAATTGGCCCGCCTTTAAAAGACTCCTCCACTAGACCACGACAGCTTATAGAAAAACAAAAGAATTGCAATATGATGGCCACAGGTTGGCTCTTTTTCAAGATTACTCGGCTTCGGTGTCAGCAAAAAGAAGAGAATTTTCACCAATTTGTAAGACTTTATACTCGGCTGGTTACAAATTTTCTATTCTATATCCAAAAAAATTAAAGATTCTCAACAAAACAGATGGCAAGCCACACTTTTTTGTGGATCCAAACCAAGCATTGGATTATGTCAAGACCCAACAGGATGCCCAGGAAGGCTGATCTCTTAGACTACGAACAGTATGCAACTACTCCATTGACTCAAAAGGTCTCATTACTCCTGATGGAATCTAATGGGTTATATGGCAAGTGGGACTGTTCCATATTAGACAGGAAACCAATCTTATTTGGAAGTGGAACTTCAACCCTGTAACTGTTTTTCCTGTTCTGATGCAGTTAATTTAAGCGCACTGGCATTTTCCCAGTTCTCATGTACCAATGGACGATATCCCAACAAAAGGGTAAAACTTTGTTTGCTTCAAGCTTTAAGATTTAGCTTAACTACACAAATAGTTCAGGATATTAAGTTGTCTTTATGGACAAGAGTTCTTGCATTTGAACTATTTAATTATATGGCTGAAATAAGTGTTTTCTTGGCATGTTTAGATTAATGTACACAAGCCCCACTAACTTAATATGTCTAATGCTTATTATCGTCCTCACTAAGGATAAAAGTCCAGACGTTTGAATTTCAAGGTCCAGTTAATCAGAGAATTAGGTTAAAGAATTGCTTCTTCTTTATCGTAAAATGATATGTTCAACATTAATACATTACTCTACTAATACGGTTGAGATCATTGAACAACCTACTCATAAGGTTTTTGACTTATTCACTAGTCCATTATGAATTGTAGCCATTGGTGTTACAAAAGTGACAGCTGTGAATGTGGTCACACAATTCTAGGTTATGGAAATTGTTTTTTTTTTTTTTTTCTTTTTTTTTGCATTGTGGTATTTGGAGGACAACTCACACCTAAGAACATTATATTTCCTTTTAATCTTCATCAAGCCCGGATCCTGGCTAGCGTGCTGGGACAGCCAGACAAGGCAATATATCAGATTCCAGACATGTGTTTTCTCTAAAAAGGGTATTGGTTAACTTTACAATGGCTACTACTAATGGCATCACAGATTCAACCTCTGATCAGTATCTTAAAAATATTAAAATTATCTCATGGAATGTAGGGGGATTAAATACCCCCATCAAACAACGAAAGATATTAGACCATCTTAGAGGAGAAAAAGTGCAGATGGTCTTTTTACAGGAGACACATTGGCGCAGACAAGATACAATATCAATGCGTGATAGATGGATAGGTTCCATAACTACCGCGTCTTATACAACAAAATCCAGGGGTGTAGCAATTTTGTTAAACAGTTCCTTAAACTGTAAGATTGGGAAAGTGTACAAAGATAAAATGGGTAGATATCTTATCATTGACCTAGAGATTTACAGGACAAATTATACACTGGTTAATGTATATGCTCCTAACTCTGAAAACCAAACCTTTTTTACAGAACTACTTCAGAGGCTGGACTCCTGGGGGGCATTGTAACTGATTTTCGGTGGCGACATGAATACCGTGTAATCAAAAAATTACGCCTTGACAAAGCTAACATAGCTAAAAGCGCGTCGGCGTTTCATTTCCTGATCTGTTATCTTTTTAAACTATTTAAAAAACTTGGGGTCAAACAAATTTTTGGAGGCCGGTGGAAATAATCTTTGCTCGGTTCAACCTTTTTCCTTCTCTGCAAACTATATTCCCAGGAGACCATGGAATTGTGGTTTTATAGGTTACGTTAGCCTCTCAAATCAGCTTAGGGCTCAGTTAACTACGAGACCACAGTCCCGGCTACTCTGCCTTCTCCATCTTTGTGGTGTCCCAGGGATTGAACAAACTAGGCAGTAGTTTTGGGACATCTCCACCTCCTCTTATTTCAATTTCTTCCTTTCTTCATGAATTTGAGCATTGATTTTGGTTTTTATCCTATTTAATGGCAGTCTAGTTAATTTATTAAACTGAACCTTATTGATTAGGAAGGATTATTAACTTATACAGCACAGCAAGCACTTTATATTCAATGAAATTAATAATCCCATTTTAGCAAATTAGTTATACAATTTAATTATATTTTTCCTAGTATCACAATCAATTTAGAAATCATTGATTAATCTAGGTATCATCCTATTAATTGGTTCTATAATACTGTGGCACTATAGAATTTTTGGCTTCTCGAGCCCCTCACAATTAACTTATTGCACTGCACTTTATAATTTATTGCACAGCACTTTATAAATTATAATGTGTTATATTCATGCACTTATCAGTGGGTTTTTTTTAGCGCTTACTATTTAATCGACGATTAATAAGTGTGTCAAAAATACTTTGTGACTGCCTTAGTTTAGATTGTTCAAGTGGGGGTTCTTTTCTATTCCTTTGGATATTGTGAAACTTACCTGTATCAAAACGAAAATTTTAGAAACTATCTTAAGCAAAATTGAGCGAATTATATTGATGACAATTTAACACATTGGCATAACAAAAATTTACTTTGGGCCACTGCCAAACCAGTACTACGAGGTCATATAATATCATATCTAATTAAGAGAAAAAGGGCATTTGACGAGAAATACCATTTGTTGCAATAGGAGTTTACTTGTTCATATAAACGTTTTAAGCTTACCAATTCCTCAACTGACAAAAAGAAATACATGGATACAAAGATACTTTTTAACACTTTATTAACGGAACAAATACAACACAAATTAAGTCACACAGCAAATAGATATTATTGCTGGGGGAATAGATCAGGAAAACTACTGGCAAACATAGTTAAAAGGTAACAATCAAACATCCAAAAACTCAAAACATCCACAGGATGGGCTACAGATACTAAAGGTATTACTAAAATTAAGCAAGCTCATTTTAAGAATCTTTACCAACAGTCACCAGATGCTCCAGAGAATGGCCTTAAATTTCTCCAGGATGCCAAATTGAATAAATTGACAGTTCAAGACCGAGAAATCCTAGATGCATCTATAACAGAAATGGAAGTTTCAATGACTATTAAATTTTTTTTTTAGAAAATGGTAAATCCCAAGGCCCAGACAAATTAGGAATAGAATTCTATAAATTATTACTCACAGAAACAACTCCGTTATTAACACCTTTGTAAAATGACATTTTAGATGGTGAACTATTATGGGACAGAGCAACAGAAGCTAGAATCATTTTATTGCATAAAGAAGACAAAGACCCCACAATACCATCCTCATACAGGCCTATATCTTTATTGAATCAAGACTTAAAAATCATGACAAAAATTATGGCTAACAGACTACAAAGAATTCTCCCCTCCATACTTACCTCTTACTCTCTAGATGGGTTTTCTACAAAACACAGATATCCTGTGCAAGAGATCAGGAAAGCCATAGCCACGATATACCACTGTAATCTAGAAAAAAGAAGACATGGTTTATTACTCAATCTAGAAGCCGATAAAGCATTCTATAGGGTCTCAACACTCGCACATAAGGCAACTTCTGAAATTCCAACATTTTGGGATACATATGCTTAATCTTTTCAGGGCCCTATATGACTCACCTCAAACCTTCCGGACGGTTAATGGTTAAAACTCAGAAAAATTTATAATTCAACAAGGAACCAGGCAGGGCTGCCCCCTCTCCCCTCTATTATTTACTATAGCGTTAGACCCTTTAATACAACACCTTCTTCTTAATAAAACCTTTCAAGGAATCCCTCTGGGACATTTAAAACAAAAAATAACAGTTTTTGCTGACAATATCTTGCTATTTATTCACCATCCCGAAACAGAATTACCCGCAATCTTAGATACCACCGATCTCTATAGTACATTTGCAGGCTTCAGAATCAATCTGGCTAAATCAGAAGCATTGGAACTGGGGGTTGGAAGGACAAGTAACAGAAATTACTTTCCATTCACCCTAGTAAAATCACATATAACATATTTGGGTATCAAACTACCAAAAAACATACAGAATTATATTCTCTGAACATTCATCATACTATCGATAATATACAATATGAATATAAAAAATGGGAAATGTTGAATCTAACTTTTCTAGGTAGAATCCACCTTATAAAAATGATTGTTTTTCCCAAACTATTATACCAACTGCAGATGTTACCTTATAGCATAAAACCCTCCGACCATAAAAGACACTCAAAATGTTTCGTACTTTTATATGGAAACAAAAAAGATCAAGAATAAGCCTGTTTAAGTTACAACAAACTATGGGTAAATTTCCCAAACAAACGCAAATACAATGAAGCATCGCTTTTACGATTCACTGGTGACTGGATATACACTAGAAATGTATATACCTCAATAGAACTTGATCAAATGCAAACAGGAGGTCTATCTCTCAACTTCCTGCTCCACTCTCAGCTAAAAGATATCCCTCAAGATATGCATGAACATCCTCTATTCAGAGATACCTGTACATATAAAACCTGGAGTACAGTAAGACACAGATTTAAACTCACAGCGGGTAACTCCATTTATCTCATCTTCGGAATACCCCCTCCACAATTGAAACGTACACACTCGGAGAGACTCTTAGCAGAAAGATTAACCGCTGCAACCAGAAAAACTATTCTACATCAATGGCTCTCCTCATCTACCCCCCCCCCCCTTTATCATTAGTCAAACAAAAACTTCATCATATCTTTCATATGGACTGGCTGGAATCTATGACAAATAAGGAACAGCATACAGAAAAAAATTTCTTAACCTGGATGAGTTACATAGTCCACCTTCCCACACATATTAGACATCTAACTATCTATTCATTTTGACACACTACCTGGTTTGAGACGGAATTATTATCCAACAACCTCACCATACGAGAAACAGATTTATATATACAAAACCTTTCTAGTTCACAGGAACAGAGTCATCGCTCACCCCCCAAGAACCGCCATATAAACCAAATGATACTTTCCAACTGCTAGTAATTTTCAAATTATGATGTATGGAAATATTATTGTTCAAATTTACCATATATTCGAGATATTTCTGCAGAATGGATGGTCGCCCTTTTGCCTTTTCTCAAGAAGAACGGAAGTGGAGTTTCAGTAAGTTTTTTTTTAATAAAGGCTTTACAATTTAAAAGTCGAATTTGTGTTGGTGTTTATTTTTCGATGTATACTAACAAATTTTTTTTTAAAATTTTTCGATGTTACTGGTCCTTTAACTGAATCAGCCTTTACAACATCACCTGGCATTGCATTCCACAACCTCACTGTCCTGACCATGAAGAACCCCCTATGTTGCTTCAAATGAAAGTTCTTTTCTTCTAGTCTAAAGGGGGGGGCTCTGGTACGGTGATCCTCTTTATGGGTTAAAAGGTCCCCTGCTATTTGTCTATAATGTCCTCTAATGTACTTGTAAAGTCTAATCATGTCCCCTCGCAAGCGCCTTTTTTCCAGAGAAAACAACCCCAACCTTGACAGTCTACCCTTATAATTTAAGTCTTCCATCCCTCTAACCAGTTTAGTTGCACTTAGTCTCTGCACTCTCTCCAGCTCATTTATATCCCTCTTAAGGACTGGAGTCCAAAACTGCACTGCATAATCCAGATGAGGCCTCACCAGGGACCTATAAAGAGGCATAATTATGTTTTCATCCCTTGAGTTAATACCCTTTTTAATGCAAGACAGAACTTTATCTGCTTTAGTAGCCACAGAATGACACTGCTCAAAATTAGACAACTTGTTATCCACAAAAACCCCAAGATCCTTCTCATTTAAGGAAACTCCCAACACACTGCCATTTAGTGTAAAATTGCATTTATATTATTTTTGCCAAAGTGCATAACCTGCATTTATCAACATTGAACCTCATTTTCCAGTTTGCTGCCCAGTTTTCCAACTTAAACAAATCACTGTGCAAAGTGGCAGCATCCTGCATGGAACCTATAGTTCTGCACAATTTAGTATCATCTGCAAAAATAAAAACAGTACTTTCAATGCCCACCTCCAGGTCATTAATAAACAAGTTGAAAAGCAAGGGACCTAGTACAGAGCCCTGCGGTACTCCACTAACAACACTGGTCCAATTAGAAAATGTTCCATTTACCACCACTCTTTGTAGTCTATCTTTTAGCCAGTTCTATATCCAGGTACAAATACTATGTTCCAGGCCAACATTCCTTAATTTAACCAGTAACCTTTTGTGTGGCACTGTATCAAATGCTTTAGCAAAGTCTAAGTAAATCACAACCACTGCCATCCCAGAATCGAGGTCTCTACTTACCTTCTCATAAAAAGAAATTAAGTTAGTCTGGCAAGATATATTACGCATAAAACCATCCTGGCATACACTCATAGTATTATGATTTGCTATAAAGTCCAGTATCTTATCCTTTAATAACCCTTGAAACAGCTTTCTTACCACTGACGTCAGACTAACTGGCCTATACTTTTGAGGCTGAGAACGGGATCCTTTTTTGAATAAAGGCACCAAATTAGCAATTTGCCAGTCTCTCTGCACTATGCCAGATCTAAATGAATCCTGAAAAATTAAGTAAAGAGGTTTGGCAATCACAGAGCTAAGCTCACTAACTACCCTGGGATGAATACCATCTGGCCCCGGACCTTTGTTTATCTTAACATGTTCTAGTCTCTTGTGAATTTCCTCATGTGTGAACCATGCATCATTAATTGTATTACTAGAATTGGGACTGTTAAGAAGGAAACCTTCACTTACTGGTTCCTCATTTGTGTAGACAGACGAAAAATATTAATTCAGAATCTGCGCTTTTAATTTGTTTTCATCAAACACCTGACCCCCCCTCTGAAACTAAAGGTACCACTCCTTCCTGCTTAATTTTTTGATTTGGCTGTCCCAGCTCACTTGAAAGCCTTAAAAGCACGTCTTTTCTTACCCACCTCAACACCAACACTTCTATTGAACCAATAAGGTTTTGCTTTGTAACGTTGTTTCTTGCTTACAAATGTGGAATATACTGACAAGTATATTTATTAAGCAGCATTTTAAAGACTTCCCATTTTTGTTCCGTGTTTAACCCTGTGAAAAGCATTTCCCACTTAATATGTTGCAGAGATGCCCTTATACTGTCAAAGTTTGCACGTCTGAAATTTAGTGTTTTAGTTACTCCATTATAGAATTGCTTCTGCAACAGAATCTCAAAGATGACCATGTTATGATCACTATTCCCTAAATGCCCCTCACCCACACAAATGTTAGAGATGAGTTCAGTATTGTTAGTTATTACAAGGTCCAAAAGAGAGTTATTCCTAGTAGGTTCTTGAACGAGCTGGAATTAAAAGTTGTCATTCAGCATATTTACAAACCTACTGTCACGGCCGGCACCCAATACCAGAACATGTGCTAAGTACCCTGGTCTCGGCTCGGCTTCACCAGTAGTGTGACCACCGCTGGGCTTCGGGAGGAGCCCTCAGCTTACTTGGGTGCCACCTGGACTTAACGAGGGGTACAAAGCAAGATGTTCTGGCTAGCAAAGGGGCACGGCTGTTAGCAGAGTCTTTTTGGGTCGAAGGTCATGGTACAAAGGATTAGGCAGAATTGTAGTCAGGCAGGCTGGGTCGAGGCAGGCGGATAGCAAGGATTGTCAAACAGGCAAAGGGTCAAAACCGGGTGATCAAACAAGGGGTTAAACAGAAGCGTTGTCAAAAGCAGGCAAAGGTCAGGATCGAGAAGTAAGAATAGTCAAAATAGCCAGGCAGGGGTCAAAACAGGTTGAAGTCACCCATAGCAACAACTTGACCCAGCTGTGAAGCCAGTCACTTATACTAGGTGGTTTATAGTATCCACCAATGATAATTCTTTTTGTAACCTTTTGCCTAGTAAAATCTCTACCCAGAGGGATTCTACACCCTCACCAGTGCCAGCTATTGTTATTTCTTTAGTGCATGGCTTTAATTCAGGCTTTACATACAAACACACTCCTCCACCCTTTTTAATCCCTCTGTCCCTCCTAAAAAGGGTGTAACCATTTAAATTCACAGTCCAGTCACATGTTTCATCCCACCAAGTCTCAGTGATACCAATTATATCATCATTTTTAGAGCATGCAATTAATTCTAGGTCACCCATTTTACCTGACAAACTCTGTGCATTTGCCAGCATACAGCGGAGGTTTCTACTTTTACTTTTGATATTTGCATTACTTAGTGGAGAATTATATGTTAAGTTAGTATTATTCTGTTTTCCTTGTAACAGAGGGACTTCCTTAGCTGGTAAACTGTATGCCCCCTCACTCCTCCCCCATGACCCCTTACTAACCCCACTGCCCATCTACCCTAGCTTCCCCATAATTCTTTATCTCACCCGTCCCCCCATGCCTAGTTTAAACACTCCTCCAACCTCTTAGCCATTCTTTCCCCTAGCACCGTGGACCCCCTTCGATTGAGGTGCAAACCGTCATGACTGTATAGGTTGTACCCCAAGGAAAAATCAGCCCAGTGCTCTAGGAACCCAAACCCTTCCTTCCTACACCAAGACTTGAGCCACGCATTTAGCTCCCTAAGCTCCCGCTGTCTTACTAAACTTGCACGTGGCACTGGCAAAATTTCAGAAAAGATGACATTGGAAGACCTTTCCCTGAGACTAGATCACTGAAATCACTCTTTAAGGCAGGGATCCCCAACCTTCTGAAGCAGTGAGCAACATTCAGAAGTAAAACGAGTTGGGGAGCAACACTAGCATGAAAAATGTTATTGGGCTGCCAAATAAGTGTTGTGATTGGCCATTTGGTAGCCCCTATGTGGATTGTCAATCTACATTGAGACTCTGTTTGGCAGTGAACCTGTTTTTTTTACAACAAAACTTGCCTCCAAGCCTGGAATTCAAAAATAAGCTCCTGCTTTCAGACCACTGGGAGCAACATCCAAGGGGTTGGAGAGCAACATGTTGCTCATAAGCTACTGGTTGGGGATCACTGCTTTAAGGTCTTCCATCTACAATTTATTTTGTAATTAGTACCGATATGCACTAAGACAGTCGGGTCATGCCCAGCCCCACCCAATAATTTGTCTATCCGATCAACCACATGCCGAACCCTGGCACCAGGTAGACAGCAAACTGTTTGGTTGTAGTGATCCAGATGACAGATTACCCTATCCACTTTCCTAATAATTGAGTCCCCTACAACCACAACCTGCTTAGGCCTGACTCTACTCTCCTCCCCACCACTACTAGAGAAACTGGTCTCCCGGCTGTTAGAGAGATCAGCCCCATCTAGAATTGCCAATCCAGAGTTCATACTCCCATCATCTTCACACAATCTGGCAAATTTGTTGCAATGTATAAGCTCTGGATCAGCCTCAATTTTCCTTTTGCCCACCTTAGATTTTCTAACTGTCGCCCAGCTAGCTGCCTCAACATCCTGTAGCTGTTCTGTTTCCCCCAAACTATCTGACCCCACTAAGTCCTGCTCATTGAGCAAGAGACTCCTTTCAAGATTGTCAATCGACCGCAGTGTTGCAATTGGATCTCTTGTTCCAAATCTGCATACACATGGCAGACTGTGCACTGAGTCAGACCTTCAATCTTGCTAGCACTCATTGTCCCAGTTACAGATCAAAACAGGAATAAAAAAATAAATAAAATAAAATTAGGGTTTAGAACAAAATTTTGACCTAGTTTGAACCTTCTTTAGTTTGAAACTCCGGTGTTTGTAACTCCACTTACAGATCCCCCACTAACTCCGGTGTTTGTAACTCCACTTACAGATCCCCCACTAACTCCGGTGTTTGTATCTCCACTTACAGACCCCCCACTTAAAGAGCAAACACTTTAGAGCAGCTAAACACTAGAGCAAGCTCCATTGGAGTACCAGGGGTTCTATTTATACAGTCTGTTCAGGTGCAACTAATCAAACCCCACCCCCTCAAACTGAGAGAAAACTAACTGCAAAGTAAAGCAGGTTGTGACAAACTTGCTGTAAGCACACTAGCACACCAAACTTTGCTGTTTAGCACCCAAGACAGAAAAAAACCTATAAAACTAAACCACAGTATTTACATATAAAACCCTACTATAAAATAGCAATTAATAGCAAATACTTATCCTTTTCTGTTGATTTGTTTGCTTTTAGTTGCTTTTTCCAGTCAGCAGCTTTGTTTCAAATGTTGCATTCCTCTGCCTTAGGAGATCGCATGCAGCAGAGTGATTTCCCCTGAAGATGTCCTAAAATGCATTCTGTACAGATGAGCCTTTCACAGCACTGACTGCCTCTAACATAGTCCTATTCTTTAGACAATCATACTGTACAGTCACATTTTGTGGATAAACAGATCATAAACAACTTACCTGTAAAAAAGAAAATGAGTGGAGACAGAGCCAATGTTACTGGTGTGCTGCTTCTTCTCAACTGACTAAACAGCAGCTCTTTGTGATGTTGGACACAATTATAGGATTTTAAAATATAAAAGAAAATATTGATGCAGGAATCCTAATAGAGAACTAGTTTCTAACAGAAAGACTTGCATAGAGAATCTCTGCATGTATCTTAATATTAATATTTTTATTTAACTTTTTTTCTGTAGCTGGTTCTTTCTTTTCTAAAACTGAATGTACATATTTATATATCTGTGGTTTAGTTATTTCCTTTTTTTCAATTTTGAAAAAGCTTATACAGAGAAGGTGCTGCTCTATATTATAAAAGAGGAAGGTTTTTGTTGAGCTCTGTATCAATGTGTGAAAGGTATCCAACCATGCTGCTGACAGTAATAATCTGCTGCATCTTCTGCTTCCATTCTGCTGATTGTAAGAGTGAAATCAGTTCCAGACCCACTGCCACTGATCCGCTCTGGGGTCCTTGTGTGTCGGGTGTTTGCGAAATAGATCAGCAGCTTTGGTGCCTGCCCTGATTTCTGTTGGAACCAGGCTAAATAGCTTTTAGAGTTATACACGAGACTGCTACTGGCTTTACATGTGATGGTGACAGTTTCTCCTGGTGACACAGAGACATAATCTGGAGACTGAGTCATCACAATCTGCCCATAGGAACCTGAGGATTAAGAAAATATATAATTATAGTAATTAAAATGATATCACTGTTCCTGTAATAGAAGTGTTAGTGCTGTTTCTATATAATTAATAGACAGAGGTTAATTCTCACCCTGAAGCCAGAGCATGAGTATAGGCAGCAAGCAGCTGTGGGACACCATACTGATCACTGCACACAGGCCTGATACAGATCACTGAGCCCCTGCCTGCACTCACTCATATTTATATCCCCACAAGCACACAGGGAATGTACATGTAGATTATATGCAAATCACAGAGTTTCTATTCCCCTGTTTCATTTTAATGTCCCTGCACTACACTCATTATTTACCCTCATTCATCAACATAAATTCAGTGCCACAAAATCAATGGGTTGATTCAGTTTCTTGCAAATGTTTTTTTTTTTTTTTTGATTGATTGATTGATTGATTAAGCTGCACATTAAAAAGGTTTTTGATATTTTTAAAATAAAGATATTAACCACACAGGATAGAAATCCACAAGTATTTTTTGGCCACACTCACAGTACCCCAGCTACTCCTTATTAAACACTGGAGCTCCACCTCCAGCAGGATTTTAAATCATAATGAGGGAATGCAATTAAAAGCTGTGAGCATTATTTAAAATATAGCATTTTACAATATTTTGCACTGCTCGCAATGTAAAATCAGTCACTGGCGAGTATTAAATTGCGTATTTTTGTTAAGCAAAGGTTTAGTGTTAACATTATATTACATTATATTATTTTGTCACAAAAATGGTTTTGCGATTACGAAATTTTATTACATCCACTGCGAATGTTCGCAAAATCTATTTGTGTGTAAACTATGCAATGAAGTCGTCGAGGTCTTTAATTAGTCAAAAAGGACACAAACATGGTCGCTAACGCTTGCAAGACTCTTTATGCAGGTTTTTTGCACTAGTGAAATATATTACATTCCCCCCAATATCTCCTGTGAAATACATGGGAGTTGACAGGTCTGATAAAATAAAAAATATTTTTTTTATATCAGTATAAAGAATATCTGTAGAGTGTTGATCCATTAATTAGTAGGAAGGTGGGTGTGTTTAAATCATTTCTATTCACCAGTATTTGCAATAGAAGAACCATCAAGACCATAATAAACATCAAGAAATAGAAACATAATTTCATTCAAAGAACCTTTAGATGAAGTTATTGGTCTACCTGGTGACCTCTCCAATTTTTTATGTATTTTTGGGAGAGTATAAATAACAGGAATTAATGAATTATCTGGTACCAATTGTCCTTGTGCTTCTGTTAGTGACCAGCCATGCTTATCATTTTACAGGAGTTTTTGTTTAATTTTTACAGTTTCATGGCTACAGCGACACCTAGTGGTGTTGGAGTGGAAACATTTAAAAACTGATGTTGAAAAGGACTTTAACACTATTGATAAACTTCATGTTGGATTTATGATGTCATTTGACTCTATTTGGTCACATTGTATTATGCTTGATAAAGGGACTGAAACGTTGAATTGTGATGTGTTTCACCATGAAAATTTAAAATTATAACTATTTACATAAGAGAGGCTACAGAAGTTTGGTAATTTGGTTCTGCCAAGAACCTTATGGACTGAGTGCAGGCATCTTGCGACTCTCTGAATATATATATATATATATATATATCAAATCCACAGTTGTAAGCAGCGCACACCGGAGTTTAAAAAATTTGTCTCTTTATTTATCAAAAGATTAAAACCATAGTCGCAAGGATCAACGTTTCGGTCAGGATCTAAGACCGTGCCTGGGTTTCTATATATATATCAACAGCCATGTGTTCTGAGCCTGCATCCTCCAAACCCCACAATTCCCTGCACACGTGATTTCAATAAGGAAAGGAACATCCCAGTGCAATGCATTGTGGGTTATGTAGTTCCTGCATGATGTCTGTAAGATGTGGAGAAGTTGTTACAATTTGTAACATCAGTGTTTAGTCCCTCCTTCCCTGCCAGGATTTCAAATGATGCAGAAAGAGAAGATCTATTAAACAGCTGGATTTCAGCATAGAAAATTGTATTTATTTATACTTTTTAAAGAAACAGGTAACTGTGATGGGTGTATTAGGGGTTTCTGTGCTATGTGGGCCTCTTTATTAAATGTTGGTTTGGAAGCCGGAGTTCCCCTTTAATGTCAAAGCCTATTCTGGCTGGGGTGAAAAATTGATAACATATTTGTTACTAACTTGTCTTGTTTTTTTACTTTATTCCTTAATGTTCATGTGGCTTTCCTAATAAAAATTTCAATGGCTATGAAACTTATGATCAAGTTTTCAAAATAAAAATAAAATACCAGCTGAATGTAAGTCTCTGAACCAGCAGTGCTGGATGTATAGGTGACACAGAGACATAAAGGAGTCATTTGCATGTTTCTACCCATAATTCCTTAAAAGGGGGTTGATGCATGTGAATACCTTGTATTGTAACTAATACACAGCTGATGGGTTTTGGGTTCCTTTTATCCCAGCTCCCCCTATGTTTATTCTCATAGGAACCCAATTCTAAAAAACAGTTCTCAGCTCTAATCAGACAATTGTGGTTAGACTAATAGAAGGCAAATTCTTTATTATTTGTTGTGGATTTATTTTTGGAGTAAATTATTTCTTTTGTGATTTCACCCATAATTTACTTTATTATGGTTTAGAAGTGACGAAGGTCACATTTCAGAATGAAATACACTTGCAGTGACACCTAGTGGTCACTGTATAATAAACACATACTTCTATCTCATTTAGCATTGTGTCAAGTCTCAGGGGCACATTTACTATTGGTCGAATATCGAGGGTTAATTAACCCCCGATATTCGAACCTCGAAGTAAAATCCTTCGACTTCGAATATCGAAGTCGAAGGATTTACCGTATTTCGTTCGATCGAATGACCGATCAAAGGAAATATCTTTCGAATCGAACGATTCTAAGGATTTTAATCCATCTATCGAACGATTTCCCTTCGATCAAAAAAAGCAAGGAAAGCATAGGCTAACATTGGTGCTTGGTAGGTTTTAGGTGGCGAAGTAGGTAGTCAAAGTTTTTTTTAAAGAGACAGTAATGGTCGAATAGTCGAGCGATTTTTAGTTCAAATCATTCGATTCAAAGTCGTAGTCGAAGGTCGAAGTAGCCAATTCAATGGTCGAAGTAGCCAAAAAAACTTCGAAATTCAAAGTATTTTTCATTCTAATCCTTCACTCGAGCTTAGTAAATGTGCCCCTATGTGTTAAATTTAAAGCAGGTACAGTTTGTTTTCACAATATTTGTGCATCTCTTCTTGGTTCCTGGGAAGGTGTAATTGAGAGCTATAATTTATATTCACTAACTTCGAGTGAAGGATTTGAAGTAAAAAAACTTTGAATTTCGAAGTTTTTTTTGGGCTACTTCGACCATAGAATGGGCTACTTCGTCCTTCGACTACGACTTCGAATCGAAGGATTCGTAGTAAAAATCGTTCGACTATTCGACCATTCGATAGTCGAAGTACTGTCTCTTTAAAAAAAACTTCAACCCCCTAGTTCGGCATCTAAAAGCTACCGAAGTCAATGTTAGCCTATGGGGAAGGTCCCCATAGGCTTGGCTAACTCTTTTTGATCGAAGGATATTACTTCGATCGTTGGATTAAAATCCTTCAAATCGTTCGATTCGAAGGATTTAATCGTTCGATCGAAGGAATAATCCTTTGATCGTTCGATCGTACTATCTGCGCTAAATCCTTCGACTTCGATATTCGAAGTCGAAAGATTTTAGTTCTTAGTCAAATATCGAGGGTTAATTAACCCTCGATATTCGACCCTTAGTGAATCAGCCCCTATGTGTCACCCTTGAAAAAAATTCTTGAAACAATGTATTGTGGCATCAGTATAACCTGTGAGAGGTGTGTGATTGTCATCCTATAACCACACAATAATGTTTCAGTAGCTGTCATGAGCTTATTTACCATGATAAAGTGCTAAACTGCACCAGTGCCATTGCTCATAGCAACTTACAATTCTATGCTATGGGCAATGACACTGATGCACTTTAGCAGCTATCATTAAAAAACCAGGCCCTGAATATAAAAGAAACAGAAGGAACTAATGGCTGAACTGGTTATACTGTGTTGCAAACAGACCTTGTATAGAGATATATTACAATATACACTGCACATTTTCTTATGTTTAATATTCAAAGAAAATATTTATGCCATTGTTTTTTCTAAAACTAAAATAATTTATAATTGTGGGATTTAGTGGTTTCCTTTCTAAACCATTTGTGGAGCCACTAGGGCCCCTTGCACAGAGAAGGTGATTCTCTATATCAGGTCACAGTCTCTGCTCCTAACACTATGGGGGGGGGGTCCCAGGTCTGTATGAGCACCTGCAGGTAAGTACCATAACCCTCTAATAACATGTACCCAGAAAATACTGCCAGCTGCTTATTTCCCCTTATATATTTGTCTTCATAAAAGAGGAAGGTTTTTGTTCAGCTCTGTATCACTGTGTGAGAGGGTCGCGCCAACCCTGCTGACAGTAATAATCTGCTGCATCTTCTGCTTCCATTCTGCTGATTGTAAGAGTGAAATCAGTTCCAGACCCACTGCCGCTGATCCGCTCTGGGGTCCCTGTGTGTCGGGCGCTTGCCCAATAGATCAGCGGCTTTGGTGCCTGCCCTGATTTCTGTTGGTACCAGTGGAGATAGTCGCTAACACTGCTACTGGCTTTACATGTGAGGGTGACAGTTTCTCCTGGTGACACAGAGACATAATCTGGAGACTGAGTCAGTACAATCTGCCCATAGGAACCTGAGGATATAAACAAATACAACCAGAAAATCTATTATTAATACATTTCTATGTAACATCACTATTATTATCTGTATATTTAATGTGCTCACCCTGAAGCCAGAGCATGAGTATAGGCAGCAAGCAGCTGTGGGACACCATACTGATCACTGCACACAGGCCTGATACAGATCACTGAGCCCCTGCCTGCACTCACTCATATTTATATCCCCACAAGCACACAGGGAATGTACATTATATGCAAAATAGAGATGTAATAAAAGCATCAATCAGACATTAGCTCTCATAATAATGGACAACAGTCCATACATGTAAAGTTATGCATATGGGATACAAAAAAATAGAACCATATTAACCCTAAATTGAATTAATTTAGGAAAATCCATAATGGAGAATAATTTGGAGTTGTTGGTGGATAATATGTGTAGGTGAAACAAGTAATTCCAGTCAGCAGCAAGAAAGACTAGCAAGTAATTGTCTTGTGTTCATGAGGGTATAGATCGATGGGATGAGTGGGTCATTGTCCCTTTTTTTGGTCTCTAGTTGTTAAAATTAATATTAATGAAATAGAGTGTTAGGAAACCAGTGGCCAAAATGTACTGACCACCAGGGAGCCACTTTTCTTAGTGTTTCAGTTGAGTCCAAAGAGGAAACTGACTGGGAAATGGGCAGGGCAGATACTTGCCAAACAGGAGAACTTTATTGAAGTACGGACATTGTTAACAAGAGAGGGCAGAAGTCAGGCACAAGTACACATGGGGTTAATAAACAGTTTGGCAGACTTACTGGCAATATAGGGCAAAAGTTCTAGATTCAGCACACAGTGGATTAATTAAGTGCAGACAAAGGTTTAAGGCTGGTAGAGTAGTACAGACTGGACCAGGAGCACCTGCTAGAGACAGAGAGACCAGCAGGAAAGTAGACCTTGACCTTGACTGACAAGCTTACAACTCAAGCCTCTATATAGGTAGTCTCTGCTGGGAGGTCTATGGGAATGATCTGTAATTATTGTGGTTTTGTTGCTTTAATTTTTGGAACAACAGTTTGCCATGTGAAGGAGGAATATTGGGCTTTGTACCTCCCCTAGGTCATTGAGAACCACAGAGGGAGAAGCTGGTTGGTTTGTCCCATGATCTGCTGCTCGAGATTAAGGCAGAGGGAAATGGAAAGAGCCACAGTGGGAAGGAGAGTCAGACTCCCTAGTACTTACCTACCAGCCTTCCTCTCTAATACAGAGCCCATTTTTACACATGAGATTTTCCCCTCAATCACATTAGTAAGTGACATGAATCTCAAGTGACTGCTGAGGTTTCAGCCCAACAAGCACTGCTGCCTTCTTTATGGGGAATATTGGTGAGTATGAGAGTGTCGCCCTCTCTCTGGTGCAGTCAGCAGTGAATATCTAAATAAAATGATAACTGGCCAATCAGAATAGGAATTTTCAATGTTTAACCAGTTACCTGCCGTATAGGGGACAGTGTGGGCCCATGCGGACAGTAGACAGATGCAGGTCTGGGTCAGCAGGGACCATGAGGGCCGGGGCTTACTGGGTTTTTACTTTGTGTCCCACCGGCCCAGTCCAACCCTGGATTCACAAACTGTAGGACTGGCCCCTGGGGAGGGTTGGTTTAGTGGCAGGGGCCTCAGCCTGAATGCCAGTTGGGGGTGAGATTTGGGGACAATACCTCTATGCTACAGTAGAGATTCCAATTTGAAATCTAAATTTAGGGTTAGATATTTTTGGAACTCTGTTTGCATGACTGTTCCACCAATATTTTCCTATATCTTAAGTTAAGCAGGACCTTAACAAAGTTTTAAAAGAAAAAGTCCAAAAGCCACTTCATCAGAAACTAGTGATGTGCGGGCCAGCCCGATACCCGTGGAACCTGTGGGTTTACCTGCAGGTTGGTTGAGTTTGGGCCAACCTCACACCCCCCCTTTGTGGGTGGTGGGTGCGTCCAGGTCATTCTCTTCCTCCTGCTCTCTGCCCACACCTTACACAGCTGGCTTCCAAATTCTGGCTTCCGGCTTTATAGTCATGCGCCTGCTTGCCCTGCCCCTTTTGTGATGTCATCGGCAGGAATGGTCAGCACGGGTCTATAAAGGGAAGCCGGAAGTTGGGCCCAGGTGGGCACGGGTAGAGGGAGGGCTGGTTAGGGTCAAGTGGTTTCTGGGAGGATGTAAATGATCAATATAACAAATTTGATATAATTTATGTTATGTATCACCCTTGAGAAAGTTCTTATGGGTTGAAACATTATATCTTAGAAGTATAACAATGAGGGAGAAGAGAGACTCTTACCCTATGGCTTGAGACAAATATATTATTTTTGTTTTTTGTTTATTCTGATCACCTTATTTACTAAAATAGGTGCTAAATTTCACAGGTGTGGTTGCTTATGTCAACTAATTAGTAACTTGTTTTTATTGGTCTACTAAGAATAAAAGAAAAAATCTTATTGGTTGCTACGGGCAAATACACTGGGACATTTGGCTCTGGTACTGAAATAGGAACTAAATTAAACCAATGCAATTGGCCACAACAACAAAATTAATTTAAATTGTCCAGCACCATTAGTTCACCACCAGAAAGTGAAAGCTGCATGATTGCTTTGGTCAGCTCCAAATATCATAGTAAATCATAGAGAATTCTCCTATTAATGGGAATGGGCTGCTCCTGCCATTATATCAAATAGGAGAGCTCGGTGATCAGAGAGGCTGCTGGAGGGAATTAATAGATTGTAAAGTTATGCTGTGTTGTTGGACACAATTAAAGGATTGTAAAATATAAAAGAAAATATTGATGCAGGAATCCTAATAGAGAACTAGTTTCTAGTTAATATTCACATTTTTATTCCACTCTTTATTCTGCAGCTGCTTCTTCATTTTCTAAAACAAAATATATTTATATATCTGTGGTTTAGTTATTTCCTTTTTTCCATTTTGTGAAGCTTACACAGAGAAGGTGCTGCTCTATATTATAAAAGAGGAAGGTTTTTGTTCAGCTCTGTATCACTGTGTGAGAGGGGCGCTCCTATACTGCAGACAGTAATAATCTGCTGCATCTTCTGCTTCCATTCTGCTGATTGTAAGAGTGAAATCAGTTCCAGACCCACTGCCACTGATCCGCTCTGGGGTCCCTGTGTGTCGGGTGTTTGCCAAATAGATCAGCAGCTTTGGTGCCTGCCCTGATTTCTGTTGGTACCAGGCTAACAAGCTTTTAGAGTTATACTCAACACTGCTACTGGCTTTACATGTGATGGTGACAGTTTCTCCTGGTGACACAGAGACATAATCTGGAGACTGAGTCAGTACAATCTGCCCATAGGAACCTGAGGATTAAGAAAAATATAGTAATTAAAATGATATAACTGTGCTGATTCTGTATAATTAATAGACAGGTTAATTCTCACCCTGAAGCCAGAGCATGAGTATAGGCAGCAAGCAGCTGTGGGACACCATACTGATCACTGCACACAGGCCTGATACAGATCACTGAGCCCCTGCCTGCACTCACTCATATTTATATCCCCACAAGCCCACAGGGAATGTATATTATATGCAAATCAGAGATTTAATAGCAGCAATGATTAGATATTAGCTCTGATAATACTGGGTAACAGTTCCTACATGTAAAGTTATGCATATGAGATACAAAAAAATAGAACCATATATACCCTAAATGGTATCAATTTAGGAACATCGATGAAGGAGAATATTCTGGCGTTGCTGGTGGATAATATATGTAGGTGAAGCAAGTAATTCCAATCAGTAGTAAGAAGGGCTAGCAAGTAATTCTCTTGTGTTCAAAGGGGTATAGATTGATGGGGTGAGTGGGTCATTCTCCCTTTTTTTGGTCTCAGTTGTTAATATTAATGAAATAGTGTTAGGAAACCTGTGGCTTAATATACTGACCACCAGGTGACCCTGAGCCTAGTTTTTGGAGTAGGGTACAAGGAAGAAGCTGACTGGAGAACAGACAGGGAAGATACTTAGCAAACAGAAGAACTTATTGAAGTATAGGCTTTGTTAACAAGGAGAGGTGGAAGCAGTGTCTTAACTATAGAGGAAGGGGGGTCCGGGGTACAGGGGGGGCCCTACTGTGGGGTCTGCTTCCTCTATAGCTAATAAAAAAACCTCCTCCCCAGCCTCTATCTTACCTGGGATGCAAATTGCATGGGAGTGGGTGGAGCCGGGTGGGGAATGGGCTGGGCAGAGGCGGGACATGGGCAGGTTTGGAAGTGGGTGGGAGTATGTGGATCAGAGTGCGCTGGGCCTTTCTGAACATTTTTTGCAGGGGGGCCCGGTGCACTCTAGTTATGCCACTGGGCGGAAGGTTGGCAGTTTTACTGGCAATGTAAGGCAAAGGACCTAGGTTCAGCCCACAGTGGATTAATTAATTGCAGACTCTTCTACCAAAGAGAAGAAGATGATGCCCATGAACTCTGATGTCCTGAATCTGCAACAAGGGGTGGGTAAAGAGTTAGTGGCATTTACCCAGGGTAACACATAAGCTGGGGGTGAGCAGGGAAGGGGGTCTATGTAGGGTAGGGGGTGGGGGATTTTTAATAAAAAGGGTTTGGTTCTCCTTTAAGGCTGGTAGAGTAGTACAGACTGGATCAGAAGCACATACTGGAGACAGAGAGACCAGCCGGAAAGTAGACCTTCCTTGACCTTGACTGATAAGCTTATAATTCAAGCCCCAGGCAGCCTCTGCTAGTAGGTCTATGGGAATGTGCTGGTATGGTGCTTTTATCTTAGGGACAACAGTTTGCCATGTGAAGTAGGAATATTAGGCTTTGTACCTTCCCTGGGTCATTGAGAGCCACAGAGGGAGGAGCTGTTTGGTTTGTTCCATGTTCTGCTGCTCAAGATTAAGGCAGAGGTAAATGGAAAGTGCCACAGTGGGAAGGTGAGTCAGACTCCCTAGTACTTACCTACCAGCCTTCCTCTCTAATACAGAGCACATTTCTAATAATAAGATTTCCCCTCAATCACATTAGTAAGTGACATGAATCTTAAGTGACTGCTGAGGTTTCAGCCCAACAAGCACTGCTGCCTTCTTTATGGGGAATATTGGTGAGTATGAGAGTGTCGCCCTCTCTCTGGTCCAGTCAGCAGTGAGTATCTAAATAAAATGATAACTGTCCAATCAGAATAGGAATTTTCAATGTTTTAAACAGTTACCTGCCATACACTGTACCATCTATACTGTCGATTGTCAAGGACCTGACTGTCATTTCCATAGATTTCACATTTTATTCTTTGAATTGTGCTGCACCATGTGCTTATTTATACACAGTGTGGCAATGTCAAATAATTGACTGCATTTAAGGGCAGGACTCCACTGACGATTCCGCCGCGCTGCACAAAAACGCAGGTGTCACGCCAGTAATTCTATTGTCGGATCATGTCGCATTGATGATGCGACGTGAGACGACTATCGGACACATTGTGCAGCGTCTTCTTCCGACAGTCGTGTTGCGTCGCATCAACGCTGCAACACGATTCGACAATAGAATTACTTACCTTATTTCCATTGCATCCGACGAGACGACTGCAGCACGTCGGATCACAGCGGAATCGTCCGTGGAGTCCTGCCCTAAAGGTGTGAGGCAGCAAACTGTGTAGCCACTTAAAATCATTTCCATTAATGAGCCTTCATTTGTAAGTTTCTTTGTAGTGAGTTCATATACAGCTGCTTTATGAAGGGTCAAAATGAAAAACACATGAATTCTATTATAAAGTAGCAGCAGGCACCGGATTATCAGCAATTAGTTCAAATCAGACAACTGGAGTAATATAATAAAAACAAAAGTTTTTTCTTTTACATGTTATTTTTAAAGTAAACATAAAACGCAAAGTGGATTTTCCCCTAAATTCCCCTTTTTGTGGTTCCAAATAGAATGATGTGGAAGTGTGGCTATTTATAATAGTGCACCAAATCACACATCATCAGACAGGAGGGTCCAGGTGCCACAGGGACCCCCCCAGGACCTGCCTCACTAAGCTGCAACCCCCCTATGGGCCCCCTGCACTGGTCCTCTGGTTGTGGCAATGATCAGGCCAAGGGGGAGATCAGGGGACAGCAAGGGCCCATACAGGCAGTAGACAGAAGCAGGTCTGGGTCAGCAGGGCCCATTGGCTTTTTACTTTTAATCCCACTGGCCCAGTCCAACCCTGGACTCACAAACTGTAGTTAGTATAGGTCACCTATGCCCCTGAGGAAGCCGTTTTCACAGCGAAACGCGTAGGGCAGCATAGGTGGACGGTGGGAGATCTAGCTCCCATCCGCTCCCTACGTAGACACTAGACAGGCAGAATTGGGCCCAAGGGAACGGAATTGGAGAGGGAGGGTTTAATGGCAATACCTTTACTAGATACTACCCTTTAATGGTGACTTTTCATTTGAAACAGCACTCTCTTTTCTAGTGGTGATTTCCCATTCTCACCGTCCACTATGCTAATAGTTTTTATTTCTAAGTGTTCTTTTTAAGGCAAAAGTCCTGCACTGATCACACTTTATGTGATGCAGTGAGTCTGGTCCTGTGAGTGTGTTGTTTGCAGTGTGGGCTTGGCCCAGTGATTTGTAGTGCGTTTTAATACTTTATATTAAAAATGAAGTTTTAATGGTGTTCTTCATTGTGTTTTATTATACAAAAATAGACAATTTAGTCTGAACTGGTTTGCAAGTGGGTTTTAGTATGGGGGAGGTGCCGTTGGACTGAAGTACCTGCCCCTTATACCCTCTATCTTTAAGTGGTAGGAGTCTCAAGGTGGCCATAGACACACAGATCCCTTTTCGGATCGTGTGTGGCATGTGCCGACATCTTTCGTCCGGCGGAGATCGGTCGTTTGGTCGATCGGTCAGGTTTGATTTTGACCAGGCCGAACGATCAGATTACCCCCGATATAGCCATGCCTGTTTAAGGCATATCGGAGAAAGATCTGCTCGTTTGGCGATGTTGCGTCTATGGCCACCTTCAGTCTGAATTCCAGTTGGAGGTGAGATTTGGGGATAATACCTCAATGCTGTACCAGAAATTCCAACTTGAAATCTAAATGTTTACTAGTTGCACCCATGTTAACAAAAGATTTAAAAGAAAAAGTCCAAAAGCCACTTCATTAGGAACTTGTAGGGACACCTGGTGGTAACTCATGGAAATGTCTTGCTTTTAGCATTGTCTCAACACTTGGGCACCACATTGTGGTTTCTTGGAGAGTGTAAGTGAGTAATATTATTTATGTTATGTATCACCCTTGCGAAGGTTCTTATGGGTTGAAATATTATATTTTAGAAGTTTCAGTATAACAATGAGGGAGGAGAGGGACTGTAACCATATGGCTTGAGACAGATACGTCTCACATACGAGACAAAGCTTATTCTGATAACCGTATTTACTGAACTAGGTGCTAAACTGTAGTTGCAAGTCAGTAACTAAATTTTAATAGTGCATATACTCATAGAAAATCAGATGGCACACACAGAAGCATTTGTGCTAAATGGTTGAAGTTTTATTGAGATCCCCACAATGTTTCAGAGGCACAGCCTCCTTTCTCAAGTGCTTTCTCAAGTGTAGAGCACTTGAGAAAGGAGCCTGTGCCTCCGAAACGTTGTGGGGATCTCAATAAAACTTCAACCATTTAGCACGAATGCTTCTGTGTGTGCAATCTGATTTTCTATGAGTATATGGATTACAGATACCAAGGATTGCAGCAAGGTTCCCAGATAGAGCACCACCCATAAATGTGAGCAGATTCTGCAATACTATATAATTTTTAATAGTGTACTAAAATCAAAAGGAAATATCTGATTGGTTGATATGGGCAAATACACTGGCATAATTGGCTCATCTATTGAAATATGTGCTAATTTGATTTGCCCAGCATCACCAGAATGTGAAATCAAGTATCTGCATGGCTGCTTTGTGCAGCTCAAAATTTCATAGTAAATCAACCTTTGATTATAAACGATTCTCCTATTCATGGCAATGGGCTGCTCCTCCTGATATTATATCAAATGGGAGAGCTCAGTGATCAGAGAGGCTGCTGGGAGGGAATTAATGGACTGTATTGGTTATACTGTGTTGTTGGATACAATTATAGGATTGTTTGTATAAAATAAACATTGATGCAGGAATCCTAATAGAGAACTAGTGTCTAACAGAAAGATTTGCATAGAGAGTCTCCCTCTGTACAAATCTTAATATTTACATTTTTATTCTACTTTTTATTCTGCAGCTGCTTCTTCCTTTTTCTATTTTATGTATTTATTTATTTATATATCTGTGGTTTACTTATTTCCATTTTTTCTATTTTGAGAAGCTATGGGGCTCTTGCACAGAGAAGGTGCTACTCTATGTTTTAAAAGAGGAAGGTTTTTGTTCAGCTCTGTATCACTGTGTGAGAGGGTTCCAACCATACTGATGACAGTAATAATCTGCTGCATCTTCTGCTTCCATTCTGCTGATTGTAAGAGTGAAATCAGTTCCAGTTAGACTGCCGTTGATCCGCTCTGGGGTCCCTGTGTGTCTCTTGCTTGCCAAATAGATCAGCAGCTTTGGTACCTGCCCTGATTTCTGTTGGTACCAGGCTAAATAGTTGCCATGTGTTCCAGAAAGTGTGCTTCCGGCTTTACATGTGATGGTGACAGTTTCTCCTGGTGACACAGAGACATAATCTGGAGACTGGGACACCCAAGTCTGCCCATAGGAACCTGAAAATACATTTAAAAAATCAGCTATTAAAATGAATAAAACTCCCAGTTATATTCATAACCATTAAAAAGGCTACAGTAATTAAAATGATAACTGTTACTGTAATGGAAGTGTTAGTGCTGATTTTGTATAATTAATAGACAGGTTAATTCTCACCCTGAAGCCAGAGCATGAGTATAGGCAGCAAGCAGCTGTGGGACACCATACTGATCACTGCACACAGGCCTGATACAGATCACTGAGCCCCTGCCTGCACTCACTCATATTTATATCCCCACAAGCACACAGGGAATGTACATGTAGATTATATGCAAATCACAGAGCAGTATTAAGTACTGAAATCATTATGTTACTGGTACCTGTCCTACTGGAGTAAATGCAGTTTCAATTTCCCTGTTTCATGTTAATTTCCCTGCACTGCACTCATTATTTATATTGATGAGCAAATTTGTCCAGTTTCATGAAAAATTCACAAAACGCTTTGAAATGAATAGGTGACAAAAAATTTTTTCCAATTTTTCTCTCTCCAAATGCATGAGCCTTTAATGTTCTATGAGAAAGAAGGACGGCACTCCGGTACATGGAATATACTTTTATTCCAAGCTCATGCAAGGATCCAACGCCCTACGCGTTTCAGGAGTGATTCCCGAAACGCGTAGGGCGTTGGATCCTTGCATGAGCTTGGAATAAAAGTATATTCCATGTACCGGAGTGCCGTCCTTCTTTCTTGATGTCTAAGTGAATTTCAGCAGTGGGGACGCTGCGGACAGAGCACCCGATTGGAGCAGCAAATAGAGAGAGTGAACTTGGAGCGGTCCCCCTTTGTGAAGTTATTTAATGTTCTATGCCGCTATCTGTTGTCACTGCAACACAAATATTTCTATCTAACCAATGAATTCTACTAATTAAATAACCAGACTGAACAACAAAACTTGTGGAAAATAAGAGGGACCAGAGGTCAAGGGGAGGGAGTTGAAAAGCAGAAAACTAGAGAGACCCCACCACCTACCTCTGGCAGTCAGCAACACCTAGCCCCAAAAACAATTGGTCTCATGTTGATCTACTTGAAATAAACGCAGCCTTCTTTAAAGTCAATGGGCATTTTTCTTATGGCAACTTTTTGTCCAAATGCATTAAAGTGAATGGGTGACTTTTTTTGTCTCTACTACGTTTTTGTTTCGGAGACTTTTTTTGTTGCGGCAAACTTTTATCACAGTTTTGCGAAACAATTCACAGATGGCGAAATATGGAATTTTGCCTCAAAGTCATGGCTAGTGGAAAAATGTGCTCATCGCTAATCATTTATCCTAACATATTTTTTTCATTGATTAAGCTGCACATACAAGGCCCGATTTGTGGCAAGGCCACAAAGGCCTGGGCCTAGGGCAGCAGGATCGTAGTGGCAGCATGCCGTCTGGCCGCAACCTAAGGAGCACTGGGGAATCTCCAGCATTCCTGCACATGCGTGGAGAGGATGGGGCACTCTCAAGGCCACCGGGCGCTATGACCCATTGGCCTAGGGGCGCTGAAGCCTGAAATCCAGGCCTGTGCACATGAAAAGCCTTTTGATATTTTTAAAATAATTTCTAGATAAGCAAATTAGTAATTGTAACAATATAGACTCACAGCTTAAATGTCAATTCACCTTCATTAGCAAAACTGTAATAACTGGAAAAAAAAACACAGAAATATGTCCAAATTTTCATAACCTGCCAAATTTTGTAAAATGATCATGGTAATTAGGGGGTGTGGCCACAAAAATTGGTGTGGTCGCACTTTTTATTACCAAAATGTTGGGAGGTATGCTAAAGATTTAACTCTTGTGACATGAATGTCTGCAGGTAAGTAGCTCAGGTCTGTGTTGGAAAGTGAATAAAACCAGTAGGGATGGGCGAAATTGACCCGTTTCGCTTTGCCAAAAATTTGCCAAAATGTTGCAGACACCCATTAAAGTCTATGGACATCAAAAAATTTTGTTGCGAGGCGAAATCTTTTTATTTTGACGCACGATGCCATACAAGTCTATTTGCGTCATTTTTTCGGTGAAACAAGGTGAAAAAATTCGCCCATCCCTAAAAACCCAGTTGTGGAAAGTGGCAGGACAGCCATAAACTAAAAAATAATGTGTATTATCAGATGCTTAGTTCTCTCTATATATATTTGTCTTCATAAAAGAGGAAGGTTTTTGTTCAGCTCTGTATCACTGTGTGAGAGGGGGAGATGCTCCCTGCTGACAGTAATAATCTGCTGCATCTTCTGCTTCCATTCTGCTGATTGTAAGAGTGAAATCAGTTCCAGACCCACTGCCGCTGATCCGCTGATTCTAATTTCCTTGCTATTAAAGATCTCTTTTGAACTGGATTGTGTTTTCAGATTTACATAATGTGAATTTATACTTATTTATAAAAACAGATGAGAAAAAATTCAGTTTGTTTTTAGACTAAGGATGCTGAGGCCATTTTTAAAGGGGAGCTTGCTCAGGGCAGATTAAGGAGCGGACAGACTGTGCTCATTTTTTAAAACCATTCACATTAAAATTAACTTCTACAAAGACATTTTGCAGTTTCTGGCATTTCAAGAGACACTGGAGATTTTGTTAAATTGCAGCTTTGTCAGCCCCAGATGGATCTTCTGTATTTTTACACCCATAGCAATGAGAAAGTTATGACTAGGGTTGCCACCTTTTAAAAAAATCTCTACCGGCTGGTGGAGGGGGCGGGAATAAAAGGGCGGGCCCTGGCTGCAAAGGGGCGGGTCGCGACAATTAAGGGGGTGGATCCATGGTGCGTGATTGGCTGGGCGTGGCCACAGTGCGCATTTGAAGGGGCAAATTCACTAAGATTCGTAGTTGCGCCAGGCGTAACTTCGCCGCACTTCGCCACACTTCGTCAGCGCTTCGCAAATTCACTAAAATCCGAAGTTGCTCTCAGGGGCAGCATAAGGGTGCGAAGTAACACTAGCGAATCTACGCCAGTGTTCATTAGTGAATTTGCGCAGTAACGAAAATGCCAAACGCTAGCGAAGTAACGCTAGCGTTCGGCGCTTCGGCGCTTAGTGAATTTGCCCCTTGGACTCAAGCCAGCAGCCAAAAAGGTTAGTTTTCACTAGGCTGGGTGCAGGCCACAGGCATTTGTTTGATGTATTACAAATTTACCGGCAGCTACATTGCCGGTAAATTTGTAATACCGGCCAGGCCGGTAAAATACCGGCCAGGTGGCAACACTAGTTATGACGCACTAGTTCATGGTGAAATCAAGCTGCTTCTTCCTCACTAAGAGAAAAGGGTACCTACCCGATTTTTCAGAGATGTTTATGTCACCCCTCGTTGAAAGTCTGGGGCTTGAGCACCCGGACCACATGTATCATGCAGTGAGCATTATGTACTTACTCACTTTATGGCAGCCCATCTGGCATTTGCCAGAACTCACAGATTGCCAGTCCGGGCCTGATCTCTTTACCCTTTGAACTAAATCAGTAATATTTCATTTAAAAAAAGATTGTTTGTAGCTACAACTTACAATTATGTCCCTCACCTTATTATATTTATCTATTTCTGTGTCTCTCCATAGCCAAAGATTGTCCAGCTGTAATGCTACAGTGTGGCATATTTACTCTGCAAATATGGATTTCTTACTCATCAGACCAACTGATATAACACATACAAAGACTGAAGCCTGGACCATATGCTTGTCCCTTTTACTGCCTGTTTTTTGCCTGTGTGTAGGCTGTTTTGGCCAATCTCTTAGATCCTGTATCTCCCACTACACACACACATGCATTGCACAAGGTTTATGTAATCTCATTAATCACTGTGATAGCAAAGCATATATGACATCTGCCTTACAGAACCCACCAAAATCAAGAAAATTAAATTAAAATGCTGCTAAGGAAGCAAGGGAAACAACTTAAATATACAAGGGCAGAGACACACGTGGAGATTCGGGGAAATTTAGTCGCCCGGTGACAAATCATCTCTTCGTCGGGCGACTAATCTCCCCAAACTGCCTTCCTGCCGGCTAGAATCTAAATCGCCAGCGGGATGGCACTTGGATCCCTTCGTTTTCCTCGTGAGGCAACTTCGGGCAACTTCGGAAAACGAAGCACTCCGAGTGCCATCCCGCTGGCAATTTAGATTCTAGCCGGCAGGAAGGTAGTTTGGGGAGATTAGTCGCCAGAAGAAAAGACAATTTGTCACCTAATTTCCCAGGATATCCACGTGTGTCTCTGCCCAAAATGTTTCACTGATTTGATTGTTATCATTAAAATGTGCGGTTTTGTTATCCCAAATGCTAATGCACTTCAAAAAAACCCTAATGAAATAGTTCCCAAAATGTAGACCTGGTGCCATCTAGTGGGGGTTTTGGAGCAGTGACAGAGCTCTGTGAGAAGGTTATTAAGGGTTTTTCATTTTTGAGATAACGTTTGTATGATGTAGAGAGTGAAATTCTGAGACCATTTGCAGTTGGTTTTCATTTTTTATTATTCATGGCTATTTTGTTATTTAGCTTTTTATTCAGTAGCTCTCCAGTTTGCAAGCTCAGGAGTCTGGTTGCTACTGTCCAAATTACCCTAGCAACCATGCATTGATTTGAATAAGAGATTGGAATATGAATAGGAGAGGTCAGATTAGAAAGATGAGTAATAAAAAGCAGCAATAACAAAACATTTGTAGCCTTACAGAGTATTTGTTTTTAGATGGGGAGGCAGAGGAAGAAGGTAAATAATTAAAAATACTATAAAAAAATAAATAATGAAGGCCAATGGAAAAGTTGTGGCGAACTGGTCAATCTATAACATACTAAGGGAGTTATTTATCAAAATCTGACATTTTCTGAACAAATCCGCACGGACTTTCCCCCCTATTTATCAATACATTTTCATGAAAATTTCTTGTGTGGGAAAAGACTCGATAAAATCACGATTTGTTGCCAAAACAATGCACCCGAGGAAGGGGTTTTCCCCGAAGCTTGTTACTTTTTCGCTGTAATAAAATGTTTTAAATACTAATCCTGAGGATGGTGTGCTTCATATCCCGTTATTGAAGATATCCCAAAAACTGGCCTACACTACAACCTTTTGTTCCCAATGCAAGGATGTCCAGCTGAATTAAGAACAATTAGGAAGAATTATAATAAATTAAGGTGCCGGAACTAGGGGTAAGCAGAAGAAGCACCTGCCTAGGGCACAATCATAAGGGGGCGATTGGCAGGTACCTATTAAGCAAATTCCGCCTACCCCTATTCCATGCTGGCTACATCTCTGTAGCTCTCCACTCCCTCCTCCTCTGTCATTCCCCTCCCCATCACTCCCCCCTGCTACTGCGCATGCGTGCATTCGTTCGTTTGGGCGCACACACGCGCATGTGCACAGGGGGTAGCGGGCTGGTCGACCGGGTTCCCTAGGGCTCCCTACCTCAGCTTGTAGTCCTGGTTTATTACTGGTGTCCCAAGTTTCTCTTTGATCTCCTGCAGTGAACAGCCAGAAAAAGATAAACCACGTTTCTAAAACTTGGCAGAGAGCCCAGTACATTGCAGCAATAGTTGTGAGTCCCTCCAAAAACAGTCAAGATTATAAAAAAAAAAATGCAAAAGTTTATTGATTAGGACAGGGATCCCCAACCTTTACAACCCGTGAGCAACATTCAGAAGTAAAAGGAGTTGGGGAGCAACACTAGCATGAAAAATGTTCCTGGAGTACCAAATAAGGTCTGTGATTGGTCATTTAGTAGCCCCTATGTGGATTGTCAACATACATTGAGGCTCTGTTTGGCAGTGCACCTGGTTTTAATGCAATAAAACTCACCTCCAAGCCTGGAATTCAAAAATAAGCACCTGCTTTGAGGCCCCTGGGAGCAACATCCAAGGGGTTGGAGAGCAACATGTTGCTCGCGAGCTACTGGTTGGGGATCACTGGATTAGGACATAGTAAAAAAACAGCCTAAGGCGTTTTATGCCTGTTGGGGCACTTACTCATGATCGTATGAGTAAGTGTCCCAACAGGCACGAAACGCATTAGGCTGTTTTTTACTATGGCCTAATCAATAAACATCTATTTTAATAATCTTGACTGTTTTTGGAGGGCCTCACAGCTATTGCTGCGATTGCTTGGATATGCACCCGTGAACTGGGGTGAGCTGTGAGTATATCCCCCCCCTCATACACAAACTTTTGCTTGCTTGCATAATTTATTGCAACCCCTTTGACTGTGGTAGTGCATACTCATGGCTTCTGGCACCTGTTCTTTTTGTTTTAGAGAGCCCAGTATACTCAGCAGCTGCACTTAGATACATTTGTAACTATTTAAGCTATGCAAAGAAAACAACTGTAACAATTTAAGATATGCAGCTCTCTTGGGGAAACTGTGACTTGCAGCTTAAAGGGCAATTCACCTTCATTAGCAAAACTGTAATAACACAAAAAACATGTACCTAAATTCTCAGAAATGTGTTCAAACATTCCGTAACCTGGCAAATTTTGTAAAATAGACATGGTATTAAGAGGGTGTGTCACAAATGGGCGTGGTCAAAAATGCTGTTGCGCTAGGGTTGCCACCTGGCCGGTATTTCACCGGTCTGGCCAGTAAAAATGATGGCTGATCCCAATGTTATTAAAAAGGCCCCACTGACAATGTCCATTCAGGTGGCAGGATGAAGAATTTATTTTGGGTAAAATAAGAGAAAGACTAGTAATTGATTTTACTACTTATTGACTTTACTACTTATGACCAAGGGCATGAATAGGGTTGCAACCCGGCCGGTATTTTACTGGCCTAACCGGTAAAACACCCGCTAAGGCCGGGGCTGGTATTACAAATTTACTGGCAATGTAGCTGCCGGTAAATTTGTAATATCCATTACTAAAGCCTTTGGCCTGGCCCAATCTGCTCAATACATACCTTTTTTTCACCACCTGGCCAAACGCACGCCGCGACCCCGCCCCCTTTGACGTCACGCCCCCACCCTTTTTGATGTCACATCCGCCCCTTTTGACGTCACACCCGCCGCTTTGCCGTAAAGCCCCACCCTTTTTACCGCCCCCAGCACCAGCCAGTGCAAATTTTTTTTAAAGGTGATAACCCTACTTGCTGGTCAGACTGGTGGGAAAATGACCAGCAGGTGGCATTGTTGTAACAACATTCATTCATATTAACAGTACATGTATCCCTTAATATTGGAATTAAAAATAAATAAACAATTAATGTACATTGCAAAACTGCTTAGAATAGCCCCTTCATCAATTTTACACTAATTTATTTTAATGGTTTACTTATCCTTTAAGCCTGTGGTCCCCAACCAGTAGCTCGCGAGCAACATGTTGCTCTCCAACCCCTTGGATGTTGCTCTCAGGGTCCTTAATGCAGGTGCTTATTTTTGAATTTCAAGCTTGAAAGCAAGTTTTAATTGCATAAAAACTAAGTATAGTGACAAGTAGAGCCCCTTGTTGGCTGCCTGTCAACATAGGGGCTACCAAATAGCCAATCACAGCCCTTATTTGGCACCCTAAGGGACTTTTTCATGTTTGTGTTGCTCCCCAACTCTTTTTACATTTGAATGTGGCTCACAGGTAAAAAAGGTTGGGGACCACTGCTTTAAGCATTGTCATGTGTCATGATCCTCATGCAATAAACCATCTTGAAGAACAGCCCTCTTACTAGGGGGTATGTTCTGGCAACCTTTAGATTGTAAGCTCTTATGAGCAAACCCTTTTTTACTTTCTATAGCCCTTGCTTGCAAAATCATTGTAAAACTATTTATTATAAATGAATTATGATTATCATTAGAATCGTTGCTAGGATACAAAAGAACAAAAACACAACCCACCAAGTATTGACTTATGTTAACATATCCAGTCTCTTGTACTATTTTATGTTTTCACCCGTACCATTCTATGCCTTCAATAGTATCATTTTATCCATTATTCTGTAGCATTCTATCCATTAAGCTGCATAATTATAGCATTGTCCTGTACCATTATAACCATTCTCCTGTACCATTCTATCCCTTCACCTGTACCATTCTATCCTTTTGCGTGTATCATTTTATCCATTATCCTGTACCATTCTTTCCATTAATCTGCATAATTGCGCTGTGTTTCTCCTGATCTCTCCTACTTTGAAGTTGACAGCTCTGCACAACTGGTGTTAATATGCTGGACCAATTGCACCCGATCGGGCCCTGCACCTTCGTTCTTCATCGGGGGACCCCTGAAAGTTGCTCTGCAGGGGGGCCCCATAAAGTCTAGTTATGCCACTGATGATACCCCTAAACCCTGGCGCCATCATGTGGTTGTGTTTGATATTAGCAGCCCCAGTTGTGATGAACCCTGAGTGCTATCTACTAATCATTGCTATAACTGCACTGGAATAGACACGTCCAGATATGACTATTGGTATGTTATAGAGTCTCTGGGCAGGTATTTAGCAGTTTTCCAACATGTCTGCCCATGTTCTTTATACACCAGCACAGCGGCACAGCTTATGTTATACAGCTCTATGAGAAAGCAACATACCACCCAACTGTTCCTTTTTCAGAGGGACAGTCCCTCTTTTGACAGCTCAACCCGCAGTCCCTCATTTGTACTGGAAAGTCCCTATTTTCTCTGCACTGAACAGCCAGAAAAAAAAAACAACAAAGTTTCTCACTTAATTGGCTTTTATCAGAGAGCCCAGAACAGCTAACAGGTGCAAATAAGATACTTTGTAACAATTTTGAGACACAAATAAACAGTTTAGATAAGGAGAAATATTTTCAAACTTTCATAACCTGCCAAATTTTGTAAAATGAACATGGTAATTAGAGGGTGTGGTCACAGAAAGGGGCATGGTCAAAAACATTTCGCTACGTGCGGAAAAAAATGTTGTCCCTCTTTTTACTTCCAAATTGTTGGGAGGTATGCAGCAATGTCTGGCATGTTAAATACAATTGATTATTTTATAATAAGATTGGCGTGTCTGGGTGATGTGAACAAGTTCGAAACTGTTATACTCAGAAGTTGGCATTCTTAGCACTGGAAAAGGTTAAATATTACTTATTTTCATTAACTGGACAGCAAAGTACAAAAATATAAAAAATCGGATTAATGATTTGAATCCCAGGATCGGATCGGTATGTACGTCCGGCAATCACCAGGGCTCTCCTCTGCCTGTTTTAATGACAATTTCCAAGATTGGATTGCTGTATGTCACAAAACCTCAGGTTATTGAGAAGGAAACAAAAAACAGAAAGACCAAAGCAATGGGACCGCTGTCCGATGAGGTGCTACTATGAGGCACCACTCGGTGCGCACACATGAGGGCGCTTGGTGCAATGCGCACGCGACGCAGGCGGAGCGTCGCCAATTTTTTTTTCTATTTTGTAGAATCCCATGTGGGGAGAGGGGGTCTGGCCCAGCGGGGGCCCATGAGGGTCAGGGCCCACCTAGTTTATTCCCGGTGTCCCGCCGGGCCAGTCTGACACTGGACCAAAGTAGTATATGGTGTAGTATTTTTGAATTATTTTTTCACACACCCTTAGTGGTTTCTTTATAATATTACTTGTGCATTGGGTTGCCATCTTTTCTAGAAAAAAATACCGGCCTTCCTATGTTTTTATGGTTTTTCCCTATACTTAACATTGTAAAATACGTAAAATACCGGCCAGGTGGCAACCCTACTTGTGCATATCGGCTACAAAATTATTCATTAGTGAAAAAAGGTGCTCTCAAGCAAGCAAAAGTGATTGTTTCAGTGAACAAACATTTAAATAAATGAAAAAGGTATTTTTCAAAAAATAAACTGTGAAAAAATGATCAAAAAATATTTAAAAATAAAAAAATACAAAAAAAATTAAAAAAGGGAAAAAAAGGGAAGGATTTATACAAAAAAAAATCAAAAATATAAAAAATACAAAAAATTCAAAAAGGGAAAAAATGATTTATACAAAAAAACAAAAAATTCAAAAATATAAAAAACGAAAAAAGGGAAAAAATGGGAAAAAATTTATTTATACAAAAAACCAACAAATGTAAAAAAATAAAAATACAAAATGTGCTGTGATATGTCTGATACTTTAGATGAAAATACTCCCAATTGCATTTGTTTCAAGTCACAACCACTCAAACACCAGTCACTTTATTAACAGGCTTATAAACGTCACATCTTCTCATTTTGTAACAAACCTATTGTATTTTTCTTATTCATGCAAATATTTGTTCAGTATTAATCAGAATTTAGCCAGTTTAGCATTCTCTCGGGTTTAAACATACAGTATATCATTTCTTCAAACAGCAGCAACAAAAACTACACTTCCCAGAGGGCACCGCGCGCCCGGCCGCTCTCTCCCAGGCCTCTTTTTTTCTATGATTTGCGAGTTACCTGCGGTGACGTTTTCGCGGCTGCCGGTTGTATGCCTGCTGTATTGCTTTTGTGCTACCGATAGGGATCGGGTCCTGTGCCCAATAGGACTTTTAACCGCACTGAATGTCCCGGCCTCCGGACTTCGGCTGCTTCTGATAGAGTAACCAATGCTTTTAGTCAGGCAAAGAAGAAGGCACCTTTAAGGTCCTGATCTCGTAGGACCCTCCCACCTCTCCAACCTTCCAGCCTGGGCCCGGGGCTGTCATTGGCGAAGGACCCGCATCATGCTGCAGGGAAGGCTTTTCGCTCGCTTCCTCCGTAAGTAACTACACTGGCAGTCTGGGACAGGCTCTGGGACAGGCTGGGGCAATAACTTATTTCAGAGGGGATTAGGGGGGGGGGGCGGTTGTGCCTGATAAAGATATTTGGGGCTGCTGGTGAGTTAGAGGACATAATGTCAGAGGGGAGAAGGAGTTGCACCAGGGCAGGAAAGTCCAAGTTCTTTTGTGCAATTGCAACTCACATGTCTGACAGGGGATTGTGGGACTTGTAACTAAGCAACAGCCTGGTGGGCACATCCTTGCTTATATGTGTTGGATTGTGCTGAGAATAAGTGCTGGGAGTGAGTGCAGAGAGTGAGTGAGTGCAGAGAGTGAGTGAGTGCAGAGAGTGAGTGAGTGCAGAGAGTGAGTGAGTGCAGAGAGTGAGTGAGTGCAGAGAGTGAGTGAGTGCAGAGAGTGAGTGAGTGCAGAGAGTGAGTGAGTGCAGAGAGTGAGTGAGTGCAGAGAGTGAGTGAGTGCTGAGAGTGAGTGAGTGCAGAGAGTGAGTGAGTGCAGAGAGTGAGTGAGTGCAGTGAGTGAGTGAGCGGGGGGAGTGAGCGCTGAGAGTGAGCGGGGGGAGTGAGCGCTGAGAGTGAGCGCGGAGAGTGAGTGCAGAGAGTGAGCGGGGGGAGTTAGTGCAGAGAGTGAGTGCTGAGAGTGAGTGCAGAGAGTGAGTGCAGAGAGTGAGTGCAGAGAGTGAGTGCAGAGAGTGAGTGCAGAGAGTGAGTGAGAGCGAGTGCAGAGAGTGAGTGCTGAGTGAGTGCAGGGAGTGAGTGCAGGGAGTGAGTGCAGGGAGTGAGCAGAATGAGTGCGGGGGGTGAGTAGAGTGCGGGGGTCAATAGAGTGCAGGGAGTGAAAGAGTGCAGAGAGTGCGGGGGGGGGGTGAGTAGAGTGCTGGGTGGTGCAATAAGCTCAGTATATAAAACATGGCATTTGTAGCCCTATTCATTTTTAGTGTTTAGTTCTCCTTTAGACACTGTGCCTCGTGCTTATCAGTAATCTTGTCCAACCCTGGCTAAATACATTGAGAATGAGACCGATGAATGGGCAATGGGTGAGTGTCTGTGTGAGTGTCAGTCAGTGTGACAGGTTGGACTGGGCGAGTGATTGCTACATTGAGTATTGGGACTTGTTTGTGCTTTGCCGAGGGCTCATGGACCAGTTAAGGGGGTTTTACTCCAGTCTCTAATGTCAGGGTAAAGTTAGTGTGTTCATATATAGTGATAAAGTGTATGTGCAGAACTATTTCCCAGGAGAAGCAGAAGTCTCCAGCCTGCGGCAGATGTGACTGTAATTTGATTTGTTCATATATTTAGTAAAGTAACACTCCATGGGTCACTTCTGGCCTATTTGATGTATGGATCAAAGAAACGTAAGAAATGTTTCCAGGGTTAAAATATAGTTCTGTAACCTGGATAGTTCGGCACACAAATATAGTGTTATTAGTGACATATAAAGGGAATTTGGTGTGAATGGGTGAATGTGCGACCTGTGTGCAAGAGCTTACAATCTACACTGAACAGATAAAGCTTAAGGTAATGTGTTTTATGAAGCGCAGACAATCTCACATGGGTGAGTCAAGCTAACATGACACGTATGGAGCTGATATGTTTCCTTTCTTTTTAGTGCCCAAAGGTGCGGTGTCACTTCTGAAATATTGAAAGGTCATCAGTTTTCATTTATAGGGGTTGTTCACCTTCCAACACTTTTCAGTTGGTTTCAGATCGTTCACCGGAACTAAAGACCGATATTAAAGTGTCATTTTTCACCTTCTAAAGCAGCGCTTGGAAGGGGGGGGGGGTCACCGACCCTGTAAACTGTTCTAAATTGATACATTTAGTTGATACCTGTATAAACAATGGAAAGTATTTGAAAAAAAGTCTTTATTTCTGGGGAACAATCTGAAAACAATTGAACTAAAAAAGGTAGTAGTTCACCTTTAAAGGGATACTGTCATGGGAAAAAAATGTTTTAAAAATGAATCAGTGCTGCTCCAGTAGAATTCTGCACTGAAATCCATTTATCAAAAGAGCAAACAGATTTTTTTATAATTAATTTTGAAATCTGACATAGGGCTAGACATTTTGTCAATTTCCCAGCTGCCCCAAGTCATGTGACTTGTGCTCAGATAAACTTCAATCACTCTTTACTGCTGTACTGAACAAAAGAGCAATGGGAAGGTAACCAGATAGCAGCTCCCTAACACAAGATAAAAGCTGCCTGGTAGATCTAAGAACAACACTCAATAGTAAAAACTCATGTCCCACTGAGACACATTCAGTTACATTGAGAAGGAAAAACAGCAGCCTGCCAGAAAGCATTTCTCTCCTAAAGTGCAGGCACAAGTCACATGACCAGGGGCAGCTGGGAAATTGACAATATGTCTAGCCCCATGTCAGATTTCAAAATTGAATATAAAAAAATCTGTTTGTTCTTTTGAAAAATGGATTTCAGTGCAGAATTCTGCTGGAGCAGCACTATTAACTGATGCGTTTTAAAAAAAACAACATTTTTTCCGATGACAGGATCCCTTTAAGATAACTTTTAGTATGTTGTAGAACGGCCAATTCTAATCAATTTTTCAATTGGTTTTCATTATTTATTTTTGATAGTTTTATAGTTATTTGCCTTTTCCTTCTGGCTCTTTCCAGCTTTCAAATGGGCGTCACTGACCCCTTCTAAAGAGTAAATGCTCTGTAAGGCTACAAATGTATTGTTATTGCTAATCTTTCTATTCAGACCTCTCTCATTCATATTCCAGTCTCTTATTCAAATCAATGCATGGTTGCTAGGGTAATTTGGACCCTAGTTACCAGATCGCTTACAATGCAAACTGAAGAGCTGCTTAATAAAAAGCTAAACAACTCAAAACCTTCAATAATAAAAAATGAAAACCAATTGCAAATTATCTTAGAATATTTCTCTCTGCATCATACTAAAAGTTGATGTTGCTGAGCGACAAATCTCCTCTACTGCGGGCGACTAATCTCCCCACACTGCTTTCTCCACCGCAAGAATACGAATCTCAGTTGGGATCGCTTCGGATATCTAAAGTCGCCCGAATTTGCCTCACGATCCCGCCAGCGATTCATATTCTTGCCGGCGGGAAGGCAGTACGGGGAAATCAGTCGCCCACCACCATAAGAGTTCTGGATTTTATTTTGCGTTGGGTTGGTAACAAATTCAGGAGCTCATTATATATCTTTTAGCCTAACCTTTAGAGTATCATTCATATGCACTGACCTATGTGTGTTGGCATTTGAATAGTAGTGCTCTGCTATTTGTAGCTCTGTGTCCTTTCCAGATAAATGGGTTAATGGTTACCTTTCACTCCTCTGAACTGTTTCTCTAACTCCAGACTCGTACAAAGTGCAACAGTGCATGCTTGGGCTAGTAAAACTTGCAACCTCAGACACTTGGGCTTATAAAGCCCTTGTTAGTCCTTTGTGCCTGTGGCTTTATACAGTATATAGTGGCTGTATCATCTTTATACAGTGTTTACAGGAACATTCTCTGCCCTCTGCTCTCATTTCTTTCAGTGTCAGAGCTGACTTTTCTTGTTTGGCCTTACCTGTTTAATTATGGTGTGACCCTTTGCTGAGTGTGAGTGACCTTTCAGGGCCATCAAAGGTTTGTTTTTGCTTAATTTTTAGTTAAAGGGATACTGTCATGGGAAAACATGTTTTTTTTTTCCAAACGCGTCATTTAGTAGTGCTGCTCCAGCAAAATTCTGCACTGAAATCTATTTTTCAAAAGAGCAAACAGATTTTTTTGTATTCAATTTTGAAACCTGACATGGGGCTAGACATATTGTCAGTTTCCCAGCTGCCCCAGTCATGTGGCTTGTGCTCTGATAAATTTCAGTCACTCTTTACTGCTATACTGCAATTTGGAGTGATATCTCCCCCTCCCTTTTCCCCCCTAGCAGCCAAACAAAAGAACAATGGGAAGGTAACCAGATAGCAGCTCCCTAACACAAAGATAACAGCTGCCTGGTAGATCTAAGAACAACACTCAATAGTAAAAGCTAAGTCCAACTGAGACTGATTCAGTTACAATAAGTAGGAGAAATAACAGCCTTCTAGAAAGTAGTTCCATCCTAAAGTGCAGGCACAAGTCACATGACTGGGGGCAGCTGGGAATTAATATAAAAAAATCAGTTTGCTCTTTTGTGAATTGGATTTCAGTGCAGCATTCTGCTGGATTAGCACTATTAACTGATGCGTTTTGGAAAAAAAAACATGTTTTCAGTGTTGACAGTATCCCTTTAAATGTGCCCTTGGATGAAACATTCCCTCCCTGCCTTTTCACCTCAAAGAAATGTTGAGATATTTTGTCAGTGTTGATAGTGATCTGACACCTAATTGCTGAAAAACATTTGATTTCAACTTGTTCAGTGAGGTACAGGGTTATTTTCCACATATTTGTCACTTTTGCCTTTTTATGAAGTCTAAAGGGGTTGTTCACCCCTGAGTTAACTTTTAGTATGATGTAGGGAGTGATATTCTGAGGCAATCTGCAATTGGTTTTTATTATTTGTGGTCTTTGAGTTATTTAGTTTTTTATTTGGCAACTCTAAATTTTGCAATTTCAGCAGTCTGGTTGCTAGGGTCCTAATTACTTGGAAAAGAGACTAGAATATGAATAGGAGAGGCCTGAATAGAATGACGTGTAATAAAAAGTAGCAATAACAATACATTTGTAGCCTTACAGAACATTTGTTTTTAGACGGGGGTCAGTGAATCTCATTCGAAAGCTGGAAAGAGTCAGAAGAAGAAGGCAAATAATTAAAGAAAACTATACCAAATAAATTAAGACTAATTGAAAATTTGCTTATAATTGGCGGTTACATAACATACTAAAAAGTTAACTTAAAGGTGAACCTTCCCTTTAAAGCTGGGTCAATTCAGGCAGTGATCTGCACTTTTAGTGACAAGTATACAGGGTAGCCTTATATGCTGGCACTTTCCTTCCTGGGAGCAAAGATTATGACAATTTTATTGAAGTGAGCACTGACCATATACATTGCTTAACACGAAATTCACCCAATCAGATTTTACTGGTCATGTCACTGGACTTGTGGCTGGTTATTTGGAGATCTTTCTTTACTGCTGTCTGGCCTTACTGCAGCAGAGTTGCTGACCTTTTTGTTGGCTTGATATCTGAGAGGAGCAAATGATTCATTGATAGACAGTTACTAGTCCTCCAGTGTGATCATCCTCAGCTGTCAGTGGGTTTCTCTGTTACTCTTGGCCAACCTGTTAAGGCCCCCATAGACGCAAAGATTTTTCTTTGATGAACGACCGATTCTAGTGCAATCCAAGCAATCCCATAAATTATTGTGAGATTATTGGGAATCCAACGATCGTGCATCTAACGATTTTTCGCATACCTCCCAACTGTTCCTTTTTCAGAGGGACAGTCCCTCTTTTGACAACTCAACCTGCAGTCCCTCATTTGTACTGGAAAGTCCCTCTTTTCTCTGCACTGAACAGCCAGAAAAAGAAACAAAGTTTCTAACTTAATTGGCTTTTGGCAGAGAGCACAGAATAGCTAACAGGTGCAAATAAGATACTTTGTAACAATTTTGAGACAAGAAAATAAGTAATTGTAACAGTTTAGATAAGGATAAATATTTTCAAACTTTCCTAACCTGCCAAATTTTGTAAAACGAACATGGTAATTAGGGTGTGTGACCACAAAAATGGGCGTGGTCAACACATTTAGCCACGCTACATGCGGAAAAAAGTGTTGTCCCTCTTTTTACTTCCAAAATGTTGGGAGGTATGTTTTCGTCCGACATCGGTCAGAAAATTGATTGGCCAGGTTAGAAAATTTTATTCGGTCACAGTGAAATCTATCTGTTGTCCAATTGTTTGCAGGGCTAAGCAGGCAGCCCCCCCTCAGTATTCCTAGCTTCAACTAGGCAACATTGCTTGAAATGGTCTTTTTAGTTGACGGAAAAATCGTACATTTAAACGATTGTTTCAAGATAAGCTTGGTCTAACGATAACGAAAAAATCTTTTAAAAATTTTACATCTATGGCCAGTGTCACGGATACGGTACTTCCAACCGCACGTGACTTTAGGTGTGACTATCAGGGGTCACTCACTCAGTCTCTCAGCCACATTGCACAAAGGTTAGACTAACACAAAAATACCCCAAACACCAACCAACACCATACCCCCCCAACTGTCCCTTTTTCGGAGGGACAGTCCCTCTTTTGATAGCTCAACCCGCAGTCCCTCATTTGTACTGGAAAGTCCCTCTTTTCTATGCACTGAACAGCCAGAAAAAGAAACAAAGTTTCTCACTTAATTGGCTTTTAGCAGAGAGCCCAGAACAGCTAACAGGTGCAAATAAGATACTTTGTAACAATTTTGAGACACAAAAACACAGTTTAGATAAGGAGAAATATTTTCAAACTTTCATAACCTGCCAAATTTTGTAAAACAAACATGGTAATTAGGGGGTGTGGCCACAAAAAGGGGTGTGGTTAACAAAATTGCTGCGCTACGTGCGGGAAAAAAATTTTTGTCCCTCTTTTTACTTCCAAAATGTTGGGAGGTATGCAACACCCAAAAAACTCATTCGCTGCCACCATCTATCATTCACAGGCGATAGAAACCTAATGTGACTATTTCCCCTGTTCTCTCTAACAGGTACTAACTCACAATACACCAATGCATTAAACACTCTCCCACTATAGTCAGTTAGTTCCTACTGATTCAACAAGTACTTCAGCATGCAGAGGGTTAAGGCTCACGGTTACACTCTTTCAGGCTAGGTTAGTTTAGAGCACCAAAGACAATCTTATTAAATTCTCTTTAATATTATAAAAGGTAAAACAGTGCAATATACAAAAAGATGTTACAAAAAGAGACATACATTCAAAAATACAATTACAAACAGTTGTAAAATAAAAGGGAAAACATGGAAAACCTATACTTAACTTCAAAGATATAGAATTCCTGGTCCTGGAGGCAAGGGGAAACAAACGGGATAACTTCCAATCGCAATTGGTCCTACAAAGTAAATCCAAAGTTTAGTCAGAAGAGCTGACTATTTATTAGTGATTTCAGGGCATCAGGTAACTGCACACTCCCCCTCCCTCAGGAATGCAAGGGGCGTGGCCTAGGAGGGCACAGATTGAGTTTTTATGAGCTCCTGTGAGTAGGAACTGGACCAAGAATATAATGATCATAACTCCTTATAGGAACATAGGAGAGAGATATTATATTCATTGGTTATTACCAATACTGTGTGACCTGCCCCTGCCCAGATATTCAAATCTGATATACAGAGTACCAACCCTAGTCATGTTTGGACTCGTTTGAAAGCTGAAATTGCCTTGAACCCATCACCAGTTTTTTATACTGTTGGTACAACAGGTATGGGTTCTGTAAGGATAAATATATTTGAGTATACATTATATGTGACCTTCACTTCACCTCTAAGGGTCTTGCTGGGAACTTTAAATTCTCACTCCTTGGGCTTCCCCCTCCCCATGGAATGGCTCTTATCAGCTTACAGAAGGGCATTACAGCTCTGACCCCTCTGACCATAGTGAAACAAGGCCTGTTATGTGTCTGATTTAGATGCTGCCAGATATATTTTTTCATGATACTTTGGCCTGTTTTATTAACTATTATTACAGGCCTGTATCATGACAGCCAAGTCATGTGACAGAAATTACATCAGAACTCACCGTTTATAACTGATGACATCAGAACTCACCGTTTATATAGTGAATAAAGTACACCCTTTTGTAAAATATAAGGATATTATAAGTTACCGAGGAGTTTCATGACCATATAAAAACACAAGGCCGAGTGTTTTTATACAGGTCATGGAACTCCGAGGTAACTTCTAATATCCTCATATTTTACAACTGGGGTGTACTTTATTTATTATAATACACAAATTTCAATGAGTCATGTGACAGAAATGACATCAGAACTCACCGTTTATAAGGATATTCATGGATTTTGTGTATTGTAAGGATATAATGTACAGGATATTCATGGCTTTTGTGTATTTTTTATATATATATATATATATATATATATATATATATATATATATATATATATATATATATATATATATATATATATATATATATATATATATATATATATATATATATATATTGAATAAAGTACCCCCTCTTGTAAAATATAAGGATATTATAAGTTACCGAGGAGTTTCATGACCATATAAAAACACAAGGCCGAGTGTTTTTATACAGGTCATGGAACTCCGAGGTAACTTATAATATCCTCATATTTTGCAACTGGGGGTACTTTATTTATTATAATACACAAATTTCAGCCAGTCATGTGACAAATGACATCAGAACTAACCGTTTATAACTGATGACATCAGAACTCACCGTTTATAAGCATATAATTTACAGGATATTGATGGCTTTTGTGTATTATATAATATTTCTGAAGGTACCTGCACTCCGTCCACTTCTTTGTGGGTGCTTGGTCAAAGAGTTATGTATAATTATATATATATTACACATAAGCCATAAATATCTTGTAAAATATATCCTTATAAACGGTGACTAGTGATGTCATCAGTTATAAACAATGAGTAGTGATGTCATTTTTGTCACATGACTCACTAAAATTTGTTTATTATAATAAATCAAGGCCAAAAGAATGGATGGCACTCTGTTCAAGGAGGTAGCAAGTTTATTGCAGGCTCCTACAAGGATCTCACGCCCTACGCATTTCGGGATACAATGCCTTAATCTTAGGCATTGTATCCCGAAACGCGTAGGGCGTGAGATCCTTGTAGGAGCCTGCAATAAACTTGCTAGCTCCTTGAAGTGCCGTCCATTCTTTTGGCCTTGAATAGGCACTAAGTGGTGGGGACGCTGCGAACTGAGCACCTAACAAGGAGGGAATGGAACAGCCAACTTGAGGATGAGCTTGGAGCGGTCTACTTGGTTTGAATGAGGTATTACAATAAATAAAGTACCCCTTGTTGGAAAATATGAGGATATAATAAGTAACCTCGGAGTTCCATGACCTGTATAAAAGGCCTTGGTCTTCAGCCTCGTTTTTATATGGTCATGGAACTCCTTGGTGACTTATAATATCCTTACGTTTTACAATAGGGGTACTTTATTCAGTATATGTCTCTCTCTCTCTATATATATATATATATATATATATATATATATATATATATATATATATATATATATATATATATATATATATATATATATATATATATATATATATACACATATATACACACACCGTATATACTCAAGTATAAGCCGAGGTACCTAATTTTATCTATGAAAACTGGGAAAACTTATTGACTCTAGTATAAGCCTAGACACAATTGCAGCCCTGTCTCCCAGCAGCGCACATTCCGCCAAAGAGACTCCCCCAGCGATCAACCGGACTTCTTTGCAAAGTTGATGATGACAGAGAATTGCCAAACGGATTACTGTGTGCATTGTCCCACTACCATGTGCAGAGGGTGCTGTGTGATATTGCCTTCACTGTTAATCTTTCATATAACCAACAGAGGGCGCTGTGTGATATTGCAGTCACTGTTATTCTTTCATATAACCAACAGAGGGCGCTGTGTGATATTGCAGTCACTGTTATTCTTTCATATAACCAACAGAGGGCGCTGTGTGATATTGCAGTCACTGTTATTCTTTCATATAACCAACAGAGGGTGCTGTGTGATATTGCAGTCACTGTTATTCTTTCATATAACCAACAGAGGGCATTGTGGGATATTGCAGTCTCTCCCTAAGTGAACTGTTGGTATAGGAATGATTAAAAGTGACTGCAATCTCAGCTACTGCCCGCTGACCCGAGTATAAGCCGAGGTAGCCTTTTTCAGAACATTTTGGATGCTGAAAAACTCGGCTTATACTCGAGTATATACGGTATCTATCTATCTATCCGGCTGCATAACTATAAATGAAAATTATTCTTTGTTTTTCAGTACAGCAGAATGGAGTGAGGCAGTGCTCCTACACAGCTTCCAGGAAACACTTGTATATAAATAAGGATACTAAGGTTATCTGTCAAGGTTTCACTGGGAAGCAGGTATGTATATTCTTTTTATTATGGACATGTAGGGGGTTATTTATCAAAGCGTTTTAAAACCCGAAAACTCAAATTAATCGAGTTTTCCGTGGGAAAAAAACTTGAATCACTTGAATTATTTGAGTTTTCGGGCAAAACCCTCCGAAAAAAAAAAAACTATTTAAGATTCGAGCTGTTTTCAGGGTCTGCATATAATAAATCTATAATAAATTTAAAAAACTTAAAAATTAGAGTTTTGTTTTTTTGTACCCGAAAATGTGAGTTTTGACTAGGGATGCACTGAATCCACTAATTTTGGATTCGGCCCGAACCCCCGAATCCTTCATGAAAGATTTGGCCGAATACCGAACCAAATCCGAATCCTAATTTGGATGTGCAAATTAGGGGTGGAAAGGGGAAAACATTTTTTACAAAAAGTCACGCAATCTCCCTCCCGCCCCTAATTTGCATATGCAAATTTGGATTCGGATTTGGTTCGGCCGGGCAGAAGTATTTGGCCGAATCCTGGCCAAATCCCGAACCCTGGATTCGGTGCATCCCTAGTTTTGACCAAAAAAATCAACTTGAAAACTCAGATTTTCATGGAAAACACAACTTGTGCCTTAAAATCTAACAAATAACTGCCTTTTGCACAAATCTTGCATGTAGAGAGACATGGGGGCAGATTTATCAAAGGTCGAGGTGAATTTTCGAATGAAAAAAATTTGAATTTCAAGCTATTTTTTGTGTACTTGAATGAGGGAATAGTCCAAATTCGATTTGAATTTGAAAAAAAATTGAAAATTCGAATATCGAAATGTACCGTATATACTCGTGTATAAGCCGAGTTTTTCAGCACCCAAAATGTGCTGAAAAAATTGACCTCGGCTTATACGCGGGTAAGTATACGCGAGGGGCTCCTGCTTAATGTGACACTTCCCTCCCCGGGGCTCGACGTGTCCGCGCTGCCTGCAGGGGGCTCCCTCTGTCCGTAGCACCCGGGAGGGGACAGGATCTGGAAAGAGCAGGCGAAAAGGGCGGAAGAACTGGCTGTGAGCCGGGGGTCTGTGTTGGGCTAATAAGGAATTAGCGAACCCCGGGCACAAGCGGCTCCTCTAACCGGAACTGACCGCCAGTCCCTCCAACCTGTGGGGAATCCGCTCCCCTGGAGTCTTCCCTCTACCCGACCTTCCTCCCTCGGACACATGGACTCTCCCTTTATCCACAGTCCTTCCCCCGCCCGATCAGCCCATTCCTCCCCCGGGGGAGCCACTCGTGCTGCGGATGATCGAGTGTGGCATTGGTGGAAGGAGCGATGAATCATCAGCCGATCCAGCCAGGGAATTCGCCTCGTTATTTGCTCACACCGAGTCCCTTGTGTCTAATCCGGGGACGAGTCTTTCCTTCCCCAGTGACCCAGCCTCCTCCTCCCGTCTACTCCCCTGGAAGTCCACAGCTCGAGCAGCAGCCAGACACCCCTCGCGTTTCCCCGCAATTTCATTATTGTGTGGTGAGTGTATATAGTGTATGATGGTGTGGGTAGAGAGTTTGTGTGTGTATATAGTATATGTGTGGGGAGTTTGTGTGTATAGTATGTGTGTGTGATTATTTTGTGGGAAGAGTGTGTGTGTAAAGTATATGTGTGTCTATGTGTGTATAATTGCTAGTGGAAAGTATATTTTGTCTCAGCTGAAAAATATCTGTAATATAAATCCACTGGGGGGGGACAAATTTTCAGTGATTTAGTTTGCGCTGTAGTGATTGTAGCATAAAGGGTCTTAGTTGTGTCTAGGCTTATACGCGAGTCAATAAGTTTTCCCAGTTTTTGTAGGTAAAATTAGGTACCTCGGCTTATACACGGGTCGGCTTATACACAAGTATATACGGTACTGTCTCTTTAAAAATTCGACTTCGACCATTCGCCATCTAAAACCTGCCGAATTGCTGTTTTAGCCTATGGGGGACCTCCTTGAACCCATTTGGAGTCAATTGGTGGACTGAAAAATCAAAGTTTTTTGGGGGGAAAAACTTCGAATCGAATTCGATCAAATGTGCTATTCCTTTGATTCGAATGATTCGAATTTGGCTGAATACGTACCTATTAGACCCAAAAAAACCTTCAACTTAATTTCAGTTGGTCTTTTTGAATTCAAATTTTGAAGTTTTTTTTCAATTCAAAATTCGACCCTTGATAAATATGCCCCATGATGTCTGGTGATTTAATAGAGTGAGCTCTAATACATCTTCTAGACAAAAGGAGCCCCCCTATAAGATATATTGGATGTAACTGTCAATGAATATCTGACACCCAACCGCTGCATGAAGACAG